>NW_025215353.1:95802-101400 GCF_004010195.1 Chiloscyllium plagiosum
TGAACTTTTTGCAATTAATGTCAGAAGCCAAACTTTGATTTCACCCAGCCAATTCATAATCATCAGTCATTCCGGCTGTTATTCCTGCAGTTTTAACTCTCTGCTCTTTCGCATGAGTTTTCCCTCCCTCAGGAAGCGAATTTTTGAACTCTCCCAAAGAATTTGTCTCTCTTAGAGCGACATAAGCTTGATCTTTTCCCTTATCCGTCTGTCAAAACTATGTTTGATCCTTTCAAACTCTGTGCACATTTAATCAGATTTCTTCCGTCGATTCCAAAAGCTGGACCATCAACTTCCTGACCCAGACCACTTTCAGTGAAGATGGACACCAGCACTTCCTTCATGATAATTGCCCTGTACACTCCTGGCTGGGTGGCCAAATTTCACCCGAATTCCGTCTGCGGTTCGCTAACGACATCACAGTTGCAGGCCGGATATCAAACAATGATGAAACAGAATACAGGGAAGAGATAAAGTGCTTGGTAGAATGGTGCAAAGATGACAATCTCTCCCTCAGTGTCAGATAAACTGCAGAGCTGATCATCAACTTCAGGGAGTAAGGAGGACAGCACCCCCACCCCCCAATTTACATCGATGGAGCTGTGGAGAGGGCCGAGAACATCTGGTGTGTCGGAGTGACTCTCGGAGTGAGTCTGCCCTGTCCCTCCCACGTTGAAGCAAGCATCAAGTAGGCACAACGCCGCCTCTTCTTCCTCAGGGGGCTAAGGGAATGCAGCATATCCATCTGGCTCCTCACGAACATTTACAGATGTCCCATTGAAAGCATTCTGTCCGGGTGTGTCATGGTTTGGTAGGGTAACCGCTCTGCCCAGGACTGTAAGAAACTACAGAGGGTTGTGAACACAGCCCAGTCCATCACACCTTCCACACACTGACTCCATCTGCATTTCCTGCTGCCTCAGAAAGACAGCTGGCATCATCATAGACCCCTCCCACCCTCGTCCATCAGGCAGAAGATACCAAACACGTGGACCAACACATTCAAGAACAATGCCTTCCCCGCTGTTATTAGACTCTGGAATGGACCTCTCAAATCTCAAATCTAATGTTAACCTTGCTTTTCGTGCAGCTCCTTGTATTGCCAAGTCTGTTTAATCACTCAATGATCTTTGTATGTTATGATCTCCCTGTACTGAATGCAAGACACAAGTTTTCACTGTACTCAGGTGCGTGTGCCAATAATAAGTCAAATTAAAACAAATGAAATCAAACGTTGCCTGTAGGCTTGTGGCATTAGCTCATATCCACTTCAGATATCTGTTTTCACCTGGTCAGCCTCCCCAGATAGCTCCACTGACAGCGATGCAAATATCTCACTAGCTCTATCTACCGACTGTGTTCGGACCAACAATACCAACACGGTGAGCGGGCATTTCATTTGTTTAGCCACTTTCTCAAAGGAGATGAAAAAGGCTTCTACAGGCCTCTCATCCAACTGAGGCAATGTTTGGACATATTAAAACGGATCCTTGTCAAAGGCAAAGTCAGTGAAATAGATTGTCTCACACACATTTCTAGCAGCAGGAAGAGAGCCCAAGCTTTCAGCTGTTGTAAATACAGAGAGAGAAAGAGTGAGACAGGATGCAGCAACTTGCACAGCTTCAACAGTGACTGAAAGCTGAAATAAAACTCCTGGTTCTGGGGAAACTTGATCCCACCCATTCAGGATGCTTCTATTGTTCTAACTTGAAAACAAACCCAAGGCCTCACGAACTCTTTACTTTGTTGGCCTTGAGCACACCACTCAGAATCACTCTCTTAATAATCAAAACCAGGAAAAAAATACACCCCTTATAACCTGATATCTTCAAGCAGATACTCCCAAGTATTCTGTCAATTTTCAGCAGACCTCGGCCCTCTCTTAGACATTCAATGAAATCCAGAGCCGATTGCTCCCCCAGGATTGGCAATTCCCAGGATTAGACCCTGACCTGGCCCCATGACCTCCTCTGTATCAGATCCTCTCATTCTCGTCTTTGATTGGGATCCCCTCCTGATCAGTTCCAACTTACTTAAGGATAAGAGGACTCTTCCTGAATTAGAAATAATCTTCATGGGCGCTGAAGATATTTAATGCAGAGTAACTGAGAGTGAGTGAGGGATGTGCAGAGAAAAAGTGGATGCTCTGCCGCGCAGGAGATGTGATAGGAAATTGGGTGTGACCACCCTGTCATCTTTATATCAATAGAGGACACCGACCCTCCAAGTAAGGGACCCCCATCACCTCCTTTCTGAGTCCCCACCCTCCATTACCCACAAAGCGTATCAAAGAAACGGGAACAATGGTTATAATTTAATTTTGAGTGTTACGTGTTTGAAGGTATGTACTGTACCTCTAGCAGTGAGTGAATGCTATTCAGAACTGAGAGCTTAAAGAGCAGTCTCAGATTGTACTCAAAAATTGAAAATATGCAACATTTGGCTGTGAGTTGGCAGCTGTTTTCACAACAATTCAAATTTAACCAATCATTTTAACTTAGGCCTCAGCATACTAAAATCCAATCGAATTTGTATTTATTGTTTTACCAACATCAAACCAACGAGATGATCCGATGTTTAGGGTACTTAAAAAGCAGGTGGTGTGAAAATCAGAGAGAGCAACCGCCATTGAGAAAGAACCAAGACATTGAAACGCTCCCTATTAAAGGTAGCTTTTCATATGTAATGCATTCACAATAAAAAGAAAGAAGATGACCCAGGGAGATATTCACCCGGAAGAAGAAAAACTCTGAAGTTGACGTGTGGTTTTGAAATTAAATAAGATTCCCGACAGCATGGAAACAGGCCCTTCAGCCCAACAAGTCCACACCAACTCACCCATACTGATGCACCTAACACTGTGGCCAATTCACCTGACCTGTGGGAGGAAACCAGAGCACACCCACAGGGAGAATGTGCAACTCCACACAGCCAGTTGCCCAAGGCTGGAATCGAACCCGGTGCTATCAGGCAGCAGTGCTAACCACTGAGCCACCATGCCACCCTAAGTTGATGCCATTTTAACAAGTGTTTTATTAGAACACTATATTGTCAGAGTTGGAGGCAGGTAATAAGGATTTAAGAGAAAGGGAGGCTTAGAGTTGTGGATAGTTGTCATTAAAGTTCACTTTTAGGCTTAAGAACAATTTGATATTATATTATTTAAATAGCCGAATGTGGGAGCTCTTTGTCACTCACATTACAACAGATTACAAGGTGAGGTGAGCTTTTCTGGGGTTTTAGTTTAATTAACACTGGGGTTCACCGGCAGCTCATAACACTAGCAAGATCTCATAGTGCCTCTGAAAGCCCCATACACTCACCACTCTCTGAATGAAGAATTTCCTCCTCATCTCAACCGGATTCTCCTGCCTTCTCCCTGTAACCGTTGCTCCCTGAACTAACCAAAGAAGGTATCTATATCTGTCTTAACTGCACTCCATGAGTTGGCCTTCACATCCCTCTGTGACAATCAGTCCCACAGGCCCCCCACCTCATTCCTCCTCATCACGATTCTGAAGGGTTATCCCTTCACTCTCAGGCTGTTTCCTCAGGCCCTACTCTCTCCTCCTGGTGGAAACATCTTCTCCATGTCCCCTCGATCCAGACCACTCGGTATTCTGTAAGTTACGCCTTCATCCTCCCAAAATCCATTGAGTGCAGACCCAGAGTCCTCAACCTCTCCTCGTATGACAGGGACCTTCATCCCCGGGACCACTCTTGTCAACCTCCTCTGGGTCCCCTCCAACGCCAGCACATCATTCCGGAGATACAGGGCCCCAAATTGCTGACAAAATCCAAATACGGTCTGACCAGAGCCTTATGCAGCCTCAGAGATACTTCTATATTGTAGCTGTCGAGAATCAAATGCTAACATTGCAATTGCCTTCATAACTGCCAACTGAGCCTTCAGATTTCCGAAGCCTTTCCCCATTTAGTATCAGTCTGCACCTCGACACTTCCTAGCACCATGCATAACCTCCCACTCCTCTACATTGTTTTCCATCTGCCATTTCTTTGATCACTCAGCTAGCCAGTCCAGGTCCTTCTGCAGCCTCCCTGCTTTCTCAACACTACCTGCCCATCCACCTATCTCTGAGTAATCTACAACCTTAGCAATACTCAATGGAGTCGAGAGCCATACCAGCCATGATCAAAAGGTAGAGCAGACTTGATGGGCCGAATGGCCTAATTCTACTCCTATACCTTACAGTCTTTTGGAAATGTATCGTAGGCCAGGAGAGAGAAAAGGCCCAGTGAGTCACCCCATCACTTACTGACTCAGCAGGAAACAGGAAGCCAGGGAAAAGGGTTGGACACTGCTCAGCGCAAATTTCCAATCGGAGATGATTCCTTTCAACACAGTGTCGAACATATTGGATTGGGAATCATATCAGCACTGTTTGAGCAATACTTTATGCAGGGAAGACTCGTCTAACAAATTTGAATAAGGTTTTCAAGGAGGTCGCTAGGTGTGTAGTTGATATGGATTTCAGCAAGGCATTTGACAAGGACCAACATGGGGAACTGATACATAGAACATAGAACAATACAGCGCAGCACAGGCCCTTCGGCCCTCAATGTTGCGCCGACCCGTGAACTATTCTCAGCTCGTCCCCCTACAATATCCCAAAATCATCCATGTGTTTATCTATACAGAAGGTAAAAGCCCCTGGCATCAAGGGTGACTTAACAAGATAGATCTAGCATTGACTTTGTGACAGGAGATAGGATTGGCCGAACAGGAAAGGTGGGAGAAAATGCATTGATCCTTCAGAGACCCACACCAACACGATGGGCTGAATGGCCATTTTTTACATATCATTCTATGTTACACAACTTCAGCTTTTAGAACAATTTCTTGTGTAAAATAATCATTTCCTCTAATCGATGGCTGTAAAATGTTGACAGCAAACTACCCAAAGACAGAACTCATTCCAACTTGAAGTGGAACTCATCTGTTTTGAGACTGTGCAATTTCCGTTCGTGACAATGCTCAAGGTGAGGGAAAACATGTTACATCTGTTCTCTCAATGAAGTCTTACACAGCCCCAGCTTCGGTCTCTCACTTTCTCCCTCTCTCGGATGGAAGTATATTGTCAGAACAAACATGATTATTCACTCAGTGCTTACCCTGCAACAGCACAGCAGTCCCTCAGTACTGACCCTCTGACAGTGCAGCACTCCCTCAATACTGAGCCTCTGACAGTGCGGCACTCCCTCAGTACTACTCCTCTAACAGTGCAGCACTCGCTCAGTACTGACCCACTGACAGTGCAGCACTCCCTCAGTACTGATCCTCCGACAGTGCAGCACTCCCTCAGTACTGATCCCCTGACAGTGCATCACTCCCGCAGTACTGATCCCCTGACAGTGCGGCACTCCCTCAGTGTGGACCCTCTGACAGTGCGGCACTCCCTCAGTACTCACCCTCTGACAGCGCGGCACTCCCTCAGTACTGACCCTCAGACAGTGCGGCACTCCCTCACTACTGACGCTCTGACAGTGCAGCACTCCCTCAGTACTGACCCTCTGACAGTGCGGCACTCTCTCAGTCCTGACCCTCTGACAGTTCAGCTGTCCCTCCGTACTGACCCT
>NW_025215353.1:101688-108154 GCF_004010195.1 Chiloscyllium plagiosum
GTCCAGGTTGTGTGCAATCTCAGTCAGTCTGCACCAGGAGTAGTGTGTGCAGTTTTGGTCTCCATATCTCAGGAAGGATATGATTCCCATAAAGGGAGTACAAGAGTGTTTCACCCCAGACTTGTCCCTCAGATAGAGGCACTGTCGTTTGGAGAGCAGTTGGTCAAACTGGGCCTGTGTTCTCAAGAGGTAATTTTACTGAATATAGTTAAGGGTTTCGCAGGGTAGATGCAGGTGAGATGTCATCCATAGCGGAGCGGTCCTGAACCAGAGAGATATCACATTAATGGACCAAATGGCCTACTCCTGTTTCTATGTGATCCGAGATGTGAGCTCTCTTTGACAGACTGCAGGAAATCCCTGACATCATGTTTCTGTGGATGAGGGGATCCGGGAGGGGAGATGTGCAGGTAAAGGACAGGCAGAGGCTGTAGCTGATAAAGACGAGCTTCCTCCTGGCAATGGGGCAGTCAGGAGGAGATTTCCTTTGGTGCTGGATGTCTCCCTCTAGTTGTCCAGATCCAGGAGACTGGGATGGTCCAGGATTACTGCTGTGCACATATAACCTAACCAGCCACTGTCCCTCACTATCAATGAAGGAGATGTACATCACCTCGTCCAGATCACACAGTAATCACCAGCATATATGCAGATATCATCCAAGGTGAACTGTGTTTCAATTGCAGCTGTTTATCAGAGACAATGGTTTACATCGACATAATTTCAGTTTGAGAGACTTTTGTCAGTATTAGAGGACGGCATGAACCAGCCCATTGAATGACTGAGCTTCCCATCCAATTGCAGTACACATAATTACATCTGGCCTTCCGCAGGATCCCAATGTACAACATACTCACAACTTCAGATTTTGTTTTCCTTGATAATACGAGGTTTGGATTATTCCAGTCTCCCCAACCTTCACACCATACTCAGCTTCCAGTTCGGACACGATCTTCTCCCATGGAATGTTCCAGTGGGAAATGTTTCTTGCAGGATTCACCTTGTATTTCTCTGCAAACTCCTTGTTATAGGTGTACAGGACCCATTTCCAATAAGATGGCACCCCAGCCTCCGGATTTAAAGGAATGTTCCAGGAATTGTATTCCTCACATTGCATTTGGATAAAATACACATTAAAAACTCGCTCCAGTATATTCCGGACTAACATTTGCTCCCAATGTTCTTTATCTTTCTGGTACAAATAAATTGCGGTGGCTGTTGCTGTGCAGCTGTCAGTGACCAGCTCTTTGCTCCGTCTCCAGTGACAGCCCCCAATCCCCTGAGGCCAGTGATATGTTGCTGAGTGCTTCCCATGTGTATTATTGGTGTGATCACAGGGCACCCGGCAAAGTGGGCAGCGATTTCCACAACCAGCCAACAATTTGTAGAGCTCTTTGGAAGGGTCATTGGGAAGGTTCACCAGCGTCTGCTCAACATCCCATTTCACAATGTCTTGGAGGAGGCGTGTTTCCAAGGCAGGAATGAATTGAATCAGTTTAATCACAAAACTTGGAGCCTTTTTGAATGCTCTTGTGTTTTCAAGCTTTTCTTTTGGTAACACAAGGTGTTCTTCAAGTCTTTGTTTGAATTCATTCAAAAATGATTGAATGTTATCAGCTGAGCTTTTTATACAGTCAACGGTTGTCTTTATTTTGTCGATTTTCTGCTGCAGCACCTCCTGAGCTATGCAATAAAACATGGATTTGTTGTTGTTCAGCCCTTTACAATGGTTCAGCACTTGCTCTTTTACCCAAACTTGTTCAAACTTTCCGGTCTGTTCAAAGTACTGACAGTACTTGTCAAAGCTTTTGAGCTTTTTTAGATACAACATGATCCCCACTTGAAGGTTTCTGCGTGACGTAAGTTCTATCTTTTGCTCTTTTTTAAGGTGATCCACAATTGTTGAGCCCAGTTGCTGTTTGAGAGCTTCCAACAGAGCGGGCTCCAAACAGGAATCACAGAATAATCTCGCACACGTCTCACTCTGGTCCTTTTCAGAGAATATGCTTTTAAACATTGTAAAGTAATAATGTCTCTCATTCGCTAGTCTCTTCAGGGGATTATGTTTGCCACAGAATCGATCATACATCTCCTGAAATCTCTGAATGGCTTTGCCACACACATGGATTTTCACATCTGTACTTAATAGCTCATTGACTTTGAGTGTCTCCGCATCAAGTGTCTGTGGATTTCTGTCCACTTCTCGCAGAAGTTCATTCCAAAGAAGCAGGTTGTAACTCTCACCTCTCTTAACAATCTCTTCTACATAATCGTCACATTGTGATATCAATTGGAGAGTTTTCTTCTTCGCCTCCAGTAAACGTGCAGATTCCACCCATTGTGCCACATTCTCGTCTTCCAAGTTTTCTTTATTTTGATGGAAGGAACGTATCAGCTGCGTGTATGTTTTGTTTGTTCCCAGATGTTGCTCAGTGATCTTCCATTCCACGTTGCTGAACTCAACAAGACTCTCCCCAGACGTGAGCTTCATTGTGAGTATTCTTCCTTGCTTCCTCGTATTTTCCCTCAAGCTCTTTTCCATGTCTCCCTCGATGTTGACTACTATGGGCTGGAAATGTACTGATGCCATGACTTCTCTCTATATTGTTTCAAAGGTTTCAGTCAGTTCACTGTCACCTTGATCTGTTGATTTAAGTTTCAAATTATCCAAGAGCAGATCAATCTTCTCTTGGATTCTCTCACTGAAACTACTTAAAATGCGGTTTAATTCGTTAAGGTCTCTCCGCCTGTTCAATGCTGCCTCACATCTCATCTTTGTGCGTTTTTCAAGCTCCCGACTCAGTGAGTCAAAACCCGCTGCTGTCTCGGCTTTAAAATTCTCAATCAGATGTGCCTGGTTGGTGTCCTCCTTAAAATACTTCTCCATCTCATCCAGTATTTGACATTTCTCTTCACTGATCATCCTTGGAACGTCAATATCCAAAGTTCCTCTGAGTTCCTGAAGGTCCCCTTCACAGTTGGCAATTCGATTGATTGCTTTCTGAAGCCAGGAATGGACCTCACTCCTCAGCTTCCACTCCAAATCCGAGTACTTCTCTGACAGTCGATTGTAGGCATCTGCCACCAAGCTGTTCCTGAAACTGAAGATGAAGTTCTCATGTTTCACTGCGTTCCATGTACTTGTCATCCAGCAAATGAACTCTGGGATGGTGGAAGGTATCCTGTTGAGAAAATGCTGCAAAATCTTGTGTTTGAGTTCTGTCACCTTCTGACTGTATCCCATACTAACTAGCGCCATGGGGGGATTCCCACACCACAGCCCTGGGATGTACCAATTGTTTTTCTTGGAGTCATAATCCAAAATATCAGAGAACTTTGAGAATTTGTGATCTTGCCCCTCAGTTTTAGCTACAATCTTGGTCAGTTGGTCCAGCTCCTGGTGCAATGATTTGTGACTCCACATATTCTTCTGATGTGCAGACACATCTCCAACCATTTGGTGGACAAATTGACAATTGGGTCTTTTCCCGACCACTTTCATACGAATTAAGGCATGGACAACAATTTGCAGGATGTCCTTCGTTTCTGAGGCAGTCTCTGTGGACATGGTTATGATGATCAAATCGCTTAAGCCAGCCACCAGAGTGGCCAGTTCATTGTCATGCTCATTTTGGCCATCCAGGCTGGACCGTTCCTGAGCCCGCAAGCCCTCAGTGTCCAGGATCAGGATGAAGTCGCAGGCTTTCTCCTTCATTGTTCCTGTTGTTCTAATGAGCTGCATGTAGACCCCAGAGGTGCATCTCCCACAGCCCACTGCAAACTGACAGCCAAACATTACATTCAACAGAGTGGACTTGCCTGTGCTTTGTAATCCCAACACTGAGAGGACAAAAATGCGGCAAGGCTTAACTTTCTTGTCAACTTCCATTAACACGCTAGTGACCCATTCCATGGGGATATTGGAAACATCTCCATCCATGAGCTCAATTGGGAAACCCTCCAACATCATATCAGCTGCCAGTGATGGAAACTGTTTGATATCTGAAGGAACACTTGGCTGGATCTGAAACACCTCATAGATGAGTCCCATTTCCCGGAGGAAATGTTCCAATCCCAAGCTCTGGGATTTGTCCAGCAGGTTCTTATTGTGTTCAGTCAATTGTTCCTGAATACTTTGACTCTGCACTTGCTCCTCAGTCTCCAGGTTTAACATTATGTTACTATGAGACACTGTGACTGAGTTTGACTCCAATGCATTTCTTAGGCAATTTAGGAAAAGTTTCCTTTGGTTTCCCATTGTCTGGAGCCCAAGGATTATTTGCCTCATCAGATTCGACATCCCACGACGTGCAAGTGCCCGACAAAGATCTTCTCTCTCTCTCTGCAGCCGACTGACATAATCTGAAACATTAGCATCACTGAGACTCTTTAACTGACACATTTCCTTATCGATGCCTGAAATCTTTTCCCAAGTATCTCCTTGGAAATACAACTCTCTCTCTCGGATCATTTTAATGCCTTCGCTCACAATTACTCGAAGAATTTCTTCGGATTTTCCCCAAGCTTCTGAAATCACGTTGTTGTCTTCATCGATCAGAAACTTACTGGCCCTCGCTGCTGGGAGCATTGCTTGCAAACTCAGTGCCTCCTCTTTCACTTCTGCCCCCTTTCTCAGAATCTCTACTAATTTGGATCGAATACTTCGTAGAAAGTGTGCTTCGTTTTTTTGGTGTTTTGTTAAAATATGATCTTTTGCTATTAATTTAGCTTCAATCAACCTTTCAGATTGTGGCACCTTGGGAACAATAATTAAAAACAGTTTCTGTTGAATCTGAGGATTGGAAAACAGAAATGTTTCGGCTTGTTCGTTCAAATGCTCAATGAAAACAAACAGAGTGGTGGCAACTTTACTCAGGAACTGGACGTGTTCCGGAAGGTTTTGGGCATCCCCTCGGAGATTCATGACTGCCACAGCCTCCGGAATGATGTCAATATCCTTACTGCCAGATGGCAAATACCAGATCATTTCTATCATTCCGTCTGAAACCTTCCTGCTTATATCGCCACATGACATATCATAATGGACAAAATAATCCAGATTGGGTTGTGAGTTGCTGAAAACCTGATTTAACAGTTTAGATTTTGATGATGAGCAGTTGCCAAATCGAACAAAAGCGAACGTTGGAAGACTAGATGTGGCCATACATTCCTCAATGAATCCCGCCCTGTCTCTCATTGACTGAGGTCGGTAACTCCTCACGAAGGAGCACATGGGATGCATAAGAAAAGTTGGTCTCCCTTCCGGACTCGGCATGACGATTGGAAATGCAAACTGGCAAAAGGACATTCAGAGAATCACTTCCTGCTGCAGAATAGTGTCTGCACACACAAATAATGTCCAGTGGATGGAAAGACATTGCAGTAGCATTCAGACTTTGAGAGTAATAATTAAAGTCCTCTTCCAATGTTTCATCTTCAGCTGTGTCCTGTTTTCTGGCATTAGAATTTGCCTCCATTAGCAGCCTGAGGAAATGCCAAGGGATATCTGTTGTGCTGGTGGATTTCTTGTCCTCCACAGTCTCAATATTCATCTCCTTTACTTTATTCAGGGACAGCTTGTTGGGATAAAATTCCCACAGCCCAAGAGTTTTCAGAAGCTGCTGAAATGCATCCCGACAGTCGGTACTTGCTTCCCCACCTCGATTCTCCTCAGTACAGTCCTCATATTTATCAATACCCAAATTGTCCATTCCCCTCATGGATGGATTCTTCAATTTTCTAAAACAGTAAGAAAGCAAAACGACATTTTTATTGCACAGTTCCAACCTTCAGACCTACTGAAATCTTCACAGTTCAACAGTGTCAACCTTTTCCTGTTATATATGGTTATCTATACATTTAGAATCTGGTACATCATTAAATCCTATCACTTTTGAAATGTAATGGTGGAATGATCAGCTTGTGCAATCTAGATTTCCACAATTCCTGCAAAATACTTCTGGGAAATCTACTAGGTTACTGTAATATTCAATATTGTTTCGTAAAGATACAATTTGAAGTTTTCTCAATTGACAAATGGTTTTGACTTTTGAGTTTGAGGTAGAGGCAAAATAATGCTGGACAACTTAAATAAACAGACAATGCCAGAAATGCTCATAGCAGCTGTGGAGGTGGTGGCATCGTTATATTATCACTGAGCTGTTAATCCAGTGACCCAGGTAATATTCTGTGGACCCAGGTTTCAGTCCTGCCATGGCAGATGGTGGGATTTGAATTCAATGAAAATCTACAAATAAGATTCTAAAGATGACCACAAATCAATTGTCAGAAAATAAAGCCTACCTGATTCACTAATGTCCTTTAGGGAAGGAAACTGCCATCTTTACCTGGTTATGTCCATGTGACTCCAGATCTACAGCAATGTAGTTGACTCTTAACTGCCATCTGAGCAATTAGTGATGGGTAGCCTAGCCAGCGACACCAACACCCCTAAAATGTGGGATTT
>NW_025215353.1:115291-117000 GCF_004010195.1 Chiloscyllium plagiosum
GCGTTCTTCCTCCAGGCATCTGGTGGTGAGGGAGCGGCGGTGAAGGAGGCCCAGGATCTCCATGTCCTCGGCAGAGTGGGAGGGGGAGTTGAAATGTTGGGCCACAGGGCGGTGTGGTTGATTGGTGCGGGTGTCCCAGACATGTTCCCTAAAGCGCTCTGCTAGGAGGCGTCCAGTCTCCCCAATGTAGAGGAGACCACATTGGGAGCAACGGATACAATAAATGATATTGGTAGATGTGCAGGTAAAACTTTGATGGATGTAGAAGGCTCCTTTAGGGCCTTGGATGGAGGTGAGGGAGGAGGTGTGGGTGCAGGTTTTACAATTCCTGCGGTGGCAGGGGAAGGTGCCAGGATGGGAGGATGAGTTGTAGGAGAGCGTGGACCTGACCAGGTAGTCATGGAGGGAACGGTCTTTACCGAAGGCAGAAAGGGGTGGGCTGTGGGGTCTTTTTGGAGGTGGCGGAAATGTCGTCGGATGATTTGGTTTATGCGAAGGTTGGTAAGGTGGAAGATGAGTAACCACGTGGGAAAGGAAATTGCGGTCTCTAAAGGAGGAGGCCATCTGGTGTGTTCTGTGGTGGAACTGGTCCTCCTGGGAGCAGATACGGTGGAGGCGGAGGAATTGGGAATACGGGATGGCATTTTTGCAAGAGGTAGGGTGGGAAAAGGTGTAATCCGACACAAAGGAAGATGACTCACTCATCTTAGTTCCAGGATATGGCAGGAGTTAAAGGTAGTGAAAAATGACTTACTATTTCAACACTGCATGACTTCATACTTAAAAGTAATGAAGGTCTAGTTACATGAATCACAAACAGAGATTTAACAAGTAGATTGGACAGAAGCAAATAAAGTGAAAGTCTGTCACAATTTTTAACTTATTACTATCTTACATTTTAGTCTTCTTGGACCTAATAATCAACTTTTCAAATGCTGAAGCAATAAGATCTGCCACCGGCAGTTAAAATGTTTAAAAGATTTTCCTAGATCTTGCTCTATAACAGAAGTAGCAGAAACCACAGAGAAATACTGTAAACGTTTCTGCAAAGTTTATGTAAATTCTTGGTTAATATTGTGTCAAATAAATGGGAGTATCTGGAAATTCTATCTTCTATTTCTCCTGGCAAAGAGTATGGCTGAAGAATATTAATGTAGCAGTGTGAAATAAGTGTTAAGCTTTTCATTGGCATTCTGAAAATGTTTGAGCTAATGTACACATCAGATAAAGACGATATAAAAAATTTGAGGTGCTGTTATAGAATTTATAGGCGATACATAACACAACACAGCAGTCCAAAATGTTGGCTTACTTAAGGAGAACCAATTCTAGCATGACATTTGCACAGAAGAGCACATGGATAAAGTGTGCAAACTATTCAAAGAATAGATAAGTTAGTAAATTTCAGCCAAAATAATTTTAAGAAACTAGGAACTTAACTAAAACACAAACATTATGCAAATTCCTTTTCCAAGGCCAAGTTCAAAGTTGAAGGATTTTTGACTGCACTTCTTTTTGGTGACAAGTGACATACCTTTCCATCTGCTTTATTTTCAGAAACTGCAGGTGAACTGATTTCCTCTTCTGTTAATGGAAAAACAATAATTCCTCAATTAAGCTCCATGAATCAGAACAGTAACACGTATGTTGGTTTGATTAGAACTAAACAGCATCCTTTAAATGCAATCATCATTTTAGCTTTTACCCCC
>NW_025215354.1:0-2121 GCF_004010195.1 Chiloscyllium plagiosum
AAAGGGTTCAGAAAAGATTTACAAGGATGTTGCCAGGGTTGGAGGATCTGAGCTATAGGGAGCTGTAACACTGGATTCTGCTCTCTGCTCTGTTCCCCTGACGCACCTGTACAGTATGAGCTGCCTGGAAGGCTTGGAAGACGAGTACCTTTCACCGTACTTTGGTGCACGTGACAGTAATAAAATAAAATCAATCATCAGCAAACATCCCCACTTCTGGCCTTACGATGGAGGGAAGGTCGTTGATAAAGGAGTTGAAGATGGTTGGGTTTAGCACGCTACCCTGGAGCTGAGATGACTGACCTCCACCAATCACAAGTGCCATTGTGCCAGGTAATTGTACCAACGTGCACACAACAAGACTCCACAAAGAGCAATGAGGTAAATACTCTGATTGTAAGATAATGAACTTGACTGGGAACACCCCCACGGCCCTAGTTTAAACAGTGCCCTGGAAAAGAGTACTTTGGGGTTTGCAGGACAAG
Organism: Chiloscyllium plagiosum; assembly: GCF_004010195.1. Classification (NCBI taxonomy): domain Eukaryota; kingdom Metazoa; phylum Chordata; class Chondrichthyes; order Orectolobiformes; family Hemiscylliidae; genus Chiloscyllium; species Chiloscyllium plagiosum. The sequence goes on from NW_025215354.1 coordinate 486, forward strand.
GACTCAGTTTAACGATTCAGTCCAAAGGCAGCACCTCTGACAGTGCAGCACCCCCTGCGACTGGGAGGAGGGAGTCAAGCCTCAGATTGCTCCCTGCAATCCTTTGAAGAGGGACTGAAACCTGTTACCAGACTTTGTTGATGATTAACAAGTGGGGAATGTTCAAATTTGTGATTGGAGCAAAGTTGCACTCGATTGTACTAAGCGACCCTTTTTCTTTTGATTTCCTGGTTTTGTCATTAACCGAAAAGGTAATTTGAACCACACCTTGGCTGGTGAGCTCTATAAAAAAGCTGCAGGAATCTCGGCATTATCTCCCTGTCCGTTCCAGTGAGGCAGAGAGAGGGAGAGAGAGCTGCGTGTTTTAGGAGTGGCAATGGCTCACAGCACCATATCCCCGGGCAGTGCCACCACTACAGGTGCTGGCAACACCAAGCCCTCAATAGCTGTCAACAACCCAGCGGATATCTCAGTCATTGTCATCTATTTCCTGGTGGTGCTGGCCGTGGGAATCTGGGTAAGTTCACAGGGGAAAAGCTTCAGCACTGAATGAGTACAACTTCAATACTTCAGCATTCAGGGGGACTGGAGATTTACCTTCCCTCTGCACAGATTGCAGAGGTACTTTGACAATGTATAAATTGAGATGATACTGTATTTTGAATTTTGATTTCGATATTTTTGCACTGTTGAAAGTTTATTTGGGAATGAGTTCTGACTTTCTATGCATGCCCAATCTATCCGCGTAGCTCCTATCTGAGACAGGCCAGTCAATGATAGACACGGATCAATTTATTGATAGGAGCAAATTGCTGCCGACCCTGGAATCTGTACTAAAAACAAAAATATGCTGGAGCTCACAGCAGGTCAGGAGAGAGTGCAAGCTCATGTTCCAAGGAGAGATGACTCTTCAGCAGAGTGCAATTTATTGATGTCTTTTGTTTTTCCCCATCTTGTCTGATTTCAGACGTTAGAAGTGAGATAACGGGGTGAGTCTTGACACAGTTGACAGGCTATCACTGACAATCCCTCTTAAAATGGGAGACTCTCTCATCCCCTTAATCACCCCACCCTCCTCATCGTTACAAATCACTTGGTAGAAGAGAAGGAGAGCTTTATCAAAGCCTTCATTCAGGACAAAATTCCGAGCACAGAGGAACCTCGATTATCCGAATATCACTTCGCCGAATTTCGGATTATCCGAAGGAGATCTCAAAGTCCTGGAAGAAACATCACATCAAAGACGTGTTTCCAACACTGATCAAGCCTTTTGTTTACAGTGATTAAAAGTGAACTGGACTTACTGAAATGCTGCCAAGAACAGTCCTGGACATCGATGGGGAGCCCAGGCACGGACTCCAAATGACTGACCGCCCGCCCCCTCTTTCTCTCTTTCTCTCTCTTTCCCTGGAGTTCTGCACAAGAGTGTACCCTAAGGACTCTTTTCCCCAGATAATCTCTCCATCATTGTCCTGGACAGGGTAAAGGTGGAACTTATCAAAAGGTTGACATTAAAAAGTTGTGTGTGTGTATACTATTGAGATTCACCCCCTCAAAGGCAGCAGCAGTCCTGCTGGTGGTGTCCAGTCTGGCTGCTGCCAGTGGTGGGTGGGGGGATGTGGGGAGGGTGGGCAGG
>NW_025215354.1:4399-19887 GCF_004010195.1 Chiloscyllium plagiosum
GGAAGATGGAGGGCAGGGGAGCGCAGTGGCGGCAGGGGAGAGTGGGGGGTAATGGTGGGTGGGGGCGAGGCAGCACAGGGAAGGCGGACAGTGTGTGGGGAGGATGGGAGGTGCTGGGGAGTGCAGGTTGGTGGACAGGGTTGGAGGGTCTGATGGGGGAGGGACGTGGGCTCGTGTGCGGTGTGATGTTGCCTTGTCTCCTGAACAGGGAGCGGACTTAGCAAGTGCTCGCTGTGTCAATCCCATTGAACTGATGGGGGCGGTGGGCAGTTTGGAGGAGGCTACAGCAATGCTGCAGGTCCCTTACACACGTGTATGTCCTTGCTCAGAAACAAACCCTGAGAGAGAGAGAGAGAGAGAGCAAGGCAGGCAGAGCGAGGAAAATGGAGACTTCAGAAAACTCCGAGCCCCAGAGGAGAGGCATTGAATCGATTAGCCGAATAATCAATTATTGGAATGAAATAGTGCCCGCCCACCTGGTTTGGATAATCAGGGTTCCTCTGTAGTGCCCGCCCACCTGGTTTGGATAATCGGGGTTCCTCTGTAGTGCCCGCCCACCTGGTTTGGATAATCGAGGTTCCTCTGTAGTGCCCGCCCATCTGGTTTGGATAATCGAGGTTCCTCTGTAGTGCCCGCCCATCTAGTTTGGATAATCAAGGTTCCTCTGTAGTGCCCGCCCATCTGGTTCGGATAATCGAGGTTCCTCTGTAAACACTTCAAAGGCGATAAGTGTAATTCTGTTTGAAATATGGCATTCCTGTGATTTGGTCCCATTGGAGGCAAGGTGAAAATCTTTCTCTCTTTTGCTTGCCACCTTTTAATGCAAGACACACAAATCCTGGAGGATTGAGAGTCCACATTTGTGATAGGTGCTTTTGTGGCTAGAGATTGACTGATAACCATTATTTTTGGATTTGATTTCCTATTGTCACATGTGCCTGGTTGCAGTGAAGAGTTTTGTCTTGCGTGCAATACAGACAGACCATAACCTACCATCAGGGTGATAGGACAGAGTACGGAGTACAACATTATGGCTGCAGAGCAGCTGCACAGAGAGCGAGATCAACATCGAATTTAGAATTGGAGCGGTCCATTCAGAAGTCTGATAACAGCAGGGAAGAAGCTGTTCTTGAATCTGTTGGTAGTGTGCTTAAGATTTGTGTATCCTCTGCTTGTCGGAAGAGGTTGGAAGAGATTATAACTGGGGTGGGAGGGCTCTTTGATTAAGTTGACTCCCTTCCCAAGGCAGCATGGATGGGAGGGCGGTTTGTGTGATGGACTGGGCTGTGATCACAACTCTCTGTGTTTCTGAAGGTCCTGAGCAGAGAAGTTGCCATAGAAAGCCATGATGCACCCAGATACCATATTGTTGAGAGATCACTTGGAGTAGTAACTAATTACCATAAATATCTAGGGCAGAAGGTTTACGAGGATGTTGCCTGGTATGGAAGGTGCTAGCTATGAAGAGAGGTTGAGTAGGTTAGGATTGTTTTCATTAGAAAAAAGGAGATGGGGGGGAGGGGGGAGCCTGACTGAGGTCTACAAAATCATGAAGGGTATAGACAGGGTAGATTGAGATAAGTTTTTTTTTCCCAGGGTGAGGGATTTAATAACGGGAGGTCATGCTTTCAAGGTGGGAGGTGAAACGTTTAAGGGGGATACAGGCGGCAAGTACTTTACACAGAGGGTGGCAGGTGCCTGGAACGCGTTGCCAGCAGAGGTAGTAGAGGCAGGCACGGTAGGTTCTTTAAGATGTGTCTGGACAGATGCATGAGTAGGTGACGGGGGGGGGGGGGGGGGCAGAGGGCTACAGACACTTAGGAATTGGGCAATAGGTTTAGATAGTAGATTTGGATCAGCTCAGGCTTGGAGGGCCGAAGGGCCTGTTCCTGGCTGTAAATTCTCTTTGTTCTTTGTTATGTATATCCACAGGATTTGGTACTTCCAGAAGATACATTCAGACGGGGCATAAGTAATTTGACTTTTCACCAGTGGGTTTTTCCTCATGTCCTTTCTGGATCTGTTGTCAGCCATTTTAAAATCAACGTTATTTTTATTTTTAATCCAAAGAAGTGCAAGTTAGGTGGATCGGCCATGCTAGATTGCCCCATAGTGTCTCGGGAGTTAGGAGTTAGATCCCTGGGAAATGCAGGGATAAAGTTAGGGACTGGGTCTGGGTGGGATCCTCTTTGGTGTGGACTCGATGGGCCGAATGGTCTGCTTCCACATTGTCGGGATTCCACAATTCTATATCATTTAATATATGAGGTGCTACTTTTGTGAAACTGAGTGACAGAGTAACAGATCTCACACACCATTGACCGTGTGTCTGTATCTGGTAGTTCACCCACCATTAGCCTGATTGTTTTTATAACAGCAAATCCTGTTCTGATTTAATGAGTTATTATGATCTAAGAAATGTCCTTTCGAAACAACCCAATCACCTCACCATCGGTACTAGCCTTTAGTTACCTCTCTGGAACACCCTCATTACATTTCTCCACTTCTCTACCTCCCTCTCCTTCTTTTCCAGTCTCCTGAATACACACCCAAGTTCCACTGTTTTGATTCTGAGTTTGTTCGCTCAGTGTGCTTAGTTATTTAAACATGGGCGTGGACTCAAAGAAAAGTCTACACATTGCAGAACGAGTTAGTTAGAGTCACAAAGATACACAGACCCTTTGGTCCAACTCATCCATGCCAACTAGAAATCCCTAATTTATCTAGTTCCATTTGCCAGCGCTTGGCCCATATCCCTCTAAACCCTTCCTATTCATCTACCCATCCAGATGCCTTTTAAATGCTGTAATTGTACCAGCCTCCACCACTTCCTCTGGCAGCTCATTCCACACACGCATCACCCTCTGCGTGAAAAAGTTGCCCCTCACATCCCTTTCAAGTCTTTCCTTTCTCACCTTAAATCCATCCCCTCTCACCTTAAATCCATACCCTGGGAAAAAGACCATGACCATTCACTCAATCCGTGCCCCTCGTGATTTTGTAAACCTCTGTAAGGTCACCCCTCAGCCTCTGATGCTCCAGGGAAAACAGCCATCAGCTAATCCTACTTTCCTGTCCTTCCACCAAAGCTCCACGAATGATTTATCTTCAGACTCTGACCTGAAGCTCCTTCAAAATCCCCAGTTGTATCTGCTTTGGACAAGATCCTGACCACTCGCTGTGTAAAATAGTTCTGCTTCTTGTTGCTGTTAGTTCCTTTGCCCATCTCCTTGTTCTCTGGTCGAAAGCTGATGATTTATCACCTCACTCAACCTGGTTGGGATTGTGAAATCAAACTGAAGGTAACCACAGTCCAGTCCACATCAGCCATTTGAGGAATTGAACCGACACTGTTAGTGTCTCTCTGCATTGCCAACCAGTGCAATGTATCTCAGTCTGCCCCGTCAAACACCCCCCCCCCCCCCCGCCAACCTCCACCATACACTACCCCCACCACCAACTCCTGACTAAGACTGGCAAATTCACTGTAGCGGTGGTATGGAGACCAGAGCCCATGGTTTAATCTCAAAGTAACAACTGTTCTTGTGCAGAGGAGGCTATCCAGTTCTTCATTGGATGACCCTAGCTGAAACATAACACACTAGGTATTTTACTTGGACACGGTGGCTCAGTGGTTAGCACTGCTGCCTCACAGCACCAGGGACCCAGGTTCGATTCCACCCTCGGGTGCCTGTCAGTGTGGAGTTTGCATATTCCCCCTGGATCTGCATGGGTTTCCTCCGGCTGCTCCGGTTTCCTCCCGCAATCCAAAGATGTGCAGGTCAGGTGGATTGGCCATGTGAAATTGCGTTCAGGGATGTGCAATGGGCGAGCTAGATTAGCCATGAGAAATGTAGTGTTACAGGGTGAGATTTGGGGATGGGGGTGGGGTGGCACTCTTTGGAGGGTCAGTGTGGACTGGATGGGCCAAATGGCCTCTTTCCGCACTGGAGGGATTCAATGAAATGCATGGGGGCAGACTGGAGTCTTCTTGATCCTGTGACCATTATCTGGACGTCGACTCAGAACCATCTTCTACCCATCTCCCCAAAAAATGACAGGTCCCTTGAAAGTTCAGCAAATGTGAGAAATGGGAGGCGGTGCATTGTGGAAGCCTCCAGCCTCCGGATACAAATGGTAACAGGATGTGTAGCACCAATCCCAATGTGAGCTCCATTAATCCTGGTGTTCGTCAGTCTCCTAACACCATTCTCACTCCCCCCCCGATGGGAAGTCTGGTCGCGTTGCTGCTGAAAGCCTTATGGACAAACCAAGTTAAAACAGGAGAGTTGGCAAACATTGAGGAATTGGTGATTGCTTACAAAGGTCATTACAACAAACATACTCAGGTTTTCAGTAGCTCCAGAACATCCTGGTACAGGACTGTCTTCCTCAAAAGCTGCTTCCAGATGCAGTAACATAGAGATGGAGCCAATGGATGTGAGTAATATACCTCAGCAATACTGACATCAGAGCATATCTCTTTGGCGAGATCTTTCTTGTCAATCTTTTCCCAACATCACTGAGTGATAATGGGTATGTTGTGGGCTGGAGGAAGAGTTTGGAGGTTGGCAATGGGACTTTATTTCCTGATAAACACCTGAGTGATCTGGGCCTCGGTGTGCAGGGGGCAACTTTGAAGTTTGTAGATGAAGGAAATGTAAACTGTGAGGATAACGTGGAAGTCCAAAAGGACACGGACCCCTTGGTGGAATTGACGCAGAGGTGACAGGTGAGGTTCAGCGCAGAGAGCTGTGAGGTGATGCACTTTGAAGGAACGCTGAAAGACAATATAAAATAGCGGGTACAGTTCTAAAGGGAGTGCAGGAGCAGAGGGAGTTGGGATTATAGTGCACGGATCATCAAATGTGACAGGACAGCAGAGTGGGCAGAATAAGTACACAGTTTTCTTGGAGATCACAGTGGGTCAGACAGCATCCGTGGAGATAGAGGAAGGAAACATTTCAAAATTAGATGATTCTGTATCAGAGCTGGAGTGAGGTGTGGAGGGGGCAGTATTTATGCTATAGTTTTGAGGTGGGAGCAGGGTTGGTAGTGGGTGTAGGGTGCTGATGGAAGGAAGATGTAGATAATTCAGATTAAGTGATCGGATTGTGAGAAAGGATAGGGTCCTTACGACCAGACCTGAAAGGATTGACATTGGGATGGGGGTGGACAAGATTGGAGGAGGCCCAGGCGAAATGCTGCTTCACCTGGAAAGACTGTTGAGACCCTTGGATGGGGAGCAGGGAGGCGGGGAAGGGGCAGGTGTTTCACCCTCTGCAGTTACATGGGAAGATGCCGTGGAAAGGGTGTTAGTAGTCAATGAATTGCCCAGGGTGTCCAGAGGGAAATACAGACAGGGAGAGTGAAGGGAAGATGTGGTTAGAGTGGTGTCCTGCAGGAGTTGTCTAAAATGGCAGAGAACGATCTTCTAGCATGGGAGCAGCTAAGTGCATAGTTTTTTTTTAAAGTGTAACCTTGCTGTTCTTTTTCTTTATAAATCTACAACGGTGAATAGAGTGGATTTTTTTTTTGATTATATATTTTATTGAGATCTGTCTCTTGATTATATTTTTAAAAATATGAAACATAGGTATGAAGTTACCCCGGAGCAGTATTTTTTACAGCAATAAGATGGTGCTATTTTCTGGGACTGCAGATTATTAAGGCGCAAAGATGGCCTTTAATAGACTGATGTGCTCTTCCTGTCAGATGTGGGAAATGAGGGAGAGTGTCCACATTACTGATGATTATGTCTGCAGGAAGTGTGTCTGGATGCGAATCCTATCAGATCACATGGAGGCAATGAGGAATTTACAAGAGCAAGGGGGTGTGATGGATGGCAGTTATAGGACGTGGGGGAAAGTTTCAGATACAGTCACATAGATGGGTTAACTCCAGGAAGGGTAAGAGAGGTAGGCAGCTAGTGAAGGAGTCTTCTGTGGCTATCCCCATTTCAAACAGGTATGCTGTTTTGGAAAATGTAGGGAGTGATGGATTCTCGGGAGAATGCAGCACGAACAGCCAAGTTTCTGGTATTGAGACTGGCTCGAATGCAACGAGGGGTTCGTTGGCTTCCAAGCAATTGATTGCGTTAGGGGATTCTCAAGTCAGAGGCACATACAGACGTTTCTGCGGCCAGCAGTGAAAAATCAGAATGGTGTGTTGCATCCCTGGTGCCAGGATCAAGGATGTCTTGGAGAGAGAGCTACTTTCGATGGTATTAGGCAAGAACTTTCAAAAGTTGATTGAGGACAGATGTTCACTGGTAAAGGGACGGCTGGAAAATGGGAAGCCTTCAGAAATTAGATAATGAGAATCTAGAGACAGTATATCCCTGTCAGGGTGAAAGGAAAGGCTGGTAGGTATAGGGAATGCTGGATGACTAAAGAAACTGAGGGTTTGGTCAAGAAAAAAAAGGAAGCATGTCAGGTATAGACAGGATAGATCGAATGAATCCTTAGAAGAGTATAAAGGCTGTAGGAGTATACTTAAGAGGGAAATCAGGAGGGCAAAAAGGGGACATGAGATAGCTTTGGCAAATAGTTAAGGAGAATCCAAAGGGATTTTACAAATACATTGAAGGGTAATTAGGGAGAGAATAGGGCCCCTCAAAGATCAGCAAGGTGGTCTATACGTGGAACTACAGAAGATGGGAGTATTTTGCATTAGTGTTTACTGTGGAAAAGGACATGGAAGATATAGAATGTAGGGAAATAGATGGTAATATCTTGCAAAATGTCCACATTACAGAGGAGAAAGTGCTGGATGTCTTGAAACGGGTAAAGGTGGATAAATCCCCAGGACCTGATCAGGTGTACCCGAGAACTCTGTGGGAAGCTGGAGAAGTGATTGCTGGGCCTCTTACTGAGATATGTGTATCATCGATAGTCACAGATGAGGTGCTGGAAGATTTTAGGTTGGCAAATGTGGTGCCACTGTTTAAGAAAGGTAGTAAGGACAAGCCAGGGAACTATAGACCAGTGAGCATGACCTCGGTGATGGGCAAGTTGTTGGAGGGAATCGTGAGGGACAGGATGTACATGTATTTGGAAAGGCAACGACTGATTAGGGATAGTCAGCATGGCTTTGTGCATGGGAGATCATGTCTCTCAAACTTGATTGAGATTTTTGAAGAAGTAACAAAGAGGATTGATGAGGGCAGAGCAGTAGATGTGATCAATATGGACTTCAGTAAGGCATTCGACAAGGTTCCCCATGGGACACTCGTTAGCAAGGTTAGATCTCACGGAATACAGGGAGAACTAGCCATTTGAATGCAGAATTAGCTCAAAGGTAGAAGACAGAGGGTGGTGGTGGAGGATTGTTTTTCAAATGGAGGCCTGTGACCAATGGAGTGCCACAAGGATCGGTGCTGGGTCCTCTACTTTTCATCATTTAAAGAACTGATTTGGATATGAACATCAGAGGTATAATTAGTAAGTTTGCAGATGACACCAAAATTGGATGGCAGCGAAGAAGGTTACCTCAGAGTACGACAGGATCTGGACCAGATGGGCCAATGAGCGAAGGAGTGGCAGATGGAGTTTAATTTCGGTAAATGGAGGTGCTGCATTTTGGAAAGTCAAATCAGGTCAGGACTTATACACTTAATGGTAAGGTCCTAGGGAGTGTTGCTGAACAAAGAGACCTTGGAGTGCAGGTTCATAGCTCCTTGAAAGTGGAGTCGCAGGTAGGTAGGATAGTGAAGAAGGCATTTGGTATGCTTTCCTTTATTGGTTCGAGTATTGAGTACAGGAGTTGGGAGGTCATGTTGCGGCTGTCCAGGACATTGGTTTAGCCACTGTTAGAGTATTACGTGCAATTCTGGTCTCCTTCCTATTGGAAAGATGTGAAACTTGAAAGGGTTCAGAAAGGATTTACAAGGATGTTGCCAGGATTGGAGGATTTGAGCTATAGGGAGAGGCTGAACAGGCTGGGACTGTTTTCCCTGGAGCGTCAGAGGCTGAGGGGTGACCTTATAGAGGTTTACAAAATTATGAGGGATATGGATAGGATAAATAGGCAAAGTCTTTTCCCTGGGATGGGGGGAGTCCAGAACTAGAGGGCATAGGTTTCGGGTGAGGGGGAAACATTTAAAAGAGACCTAAGGGGTAACCTTTTCACGCAGAGGGTGGTGCATGTATGGAATGAGCTGCCAGAGGAAGTGGTGGAGGCTGGTACAATTACAACATTTAAAAGGCATTTGGATGGGTACATGAATAGGAAGGGTTTGGAGGGAGATGGGCCAAGTGCTGGCAGGTGGGACTAGATTGGGTTGGGATATCTGGTCGGCATGAACGGGCTGGACCGAAGGGTCTGTTTCCGTGCTGTACATCTCTATGACTCTATAGCATCAGTTTCGACACCCCAAGGCGATTGTCGATGACGTCATTGATGTCAAGTTACTTAACGACGGGCTGTGAGTGCAGAACCAGTGGCGGCAGCTATAAAATAAATCCATCTGAACTGAGATTAGAAATTACAATATTTATTTTCCCAGGCACAGCTTCGAAACCAAAGCTGTTGATGTGCATGAATTAATTGGAAATAGATGTAGACATTATTGAGATAGATTGTAATAATTAATTACCTCAGAAACACTGAGGCCCTGCACTATGGGTGAGCTGGGGTACACTGTCAGGAATCTGGAGTTTTCCTTTCAGGTTGAGGTGATGTCTGCACGATGATGTGTAAATTGAGCACTGCCTGGGAAGGTCCAGACTTCACAAAGCATTGCATCACCAGATCTTATCAAACTGGTCACCCGGAATCTCAGGCAGCCTGCCTGTGGTTGAAATATTTATTTGTTCAAATAGTCACTTCATAGTAAGGAACTTGAGATCGTTGAACAAGAGACATGTTTTTGAAGTTTTGCACCTTGCACTCATCAAGACGGACACAAGGGCTTTTGCCCGAAACGTTGATTTTCCTGCTCCTCGGATGCTGCCTGATCTGCTGTGCTTTTCCAGCACCATTCTAATCTAGACAAGAGCACCGCAGCCCAACAGGGGGCGAGAATTGACACTTTGTGAGAGGAGAGGTCTGGTACGATGGGTGTAAATTGGGAGAGGGGAGTGTGCAGCAGGATCTGGGTGTCCTTGTGCAGCAGGTGCAGCAGGCAGGAAAGAAGGTAAATGGGATGCTGGCCTTCATTGTGAGAGGTTTCGAGTACAGGAGCAGGGATGTGTTGTTGCAGTTATACAGGGCCCTGGCGAGGCCGCACCTGGAATATTGTGGGCAGTTGTGGTCTCCTTTTCTGATAAAGGATACTCTTGCTCTCAAGGGAGTACAGCAAGGGTTTCCCAAGCAGATTCCAGGAATGGCCGGAATGATGTATAAGCAGAGATTGACTAGGTTAGGATTGTTTTCACTGGAGCTCAGATGAATGAGGGGGTGATCTCATAAAGAGTTATTAAATTCTAACAGGACTAGACAGGGTAGATGCAGGGAGGATGTTCCTGATGGTGAGCGCGTCCAGAACCAGGGGGTCACTGTCTGAGGGTTCGGAGTGGACTATTTAGGAAGGAGGTGTGGAGACATTTCTTCACCCAAGGAATGGTGAGCCTGTGGGATTCATTCGCACAGGAAGCAGTTGATGCCTAAACATCAAATATATTCAAGAGGTGACTAGATATAGCAGGCAGAGGTGGGTACTGCAGATTCTGGAGATTAGAGTCAAGATTAGAGTGGCGCTGGAAAGCACAGCAGGTCAGGCAGCATCCGAGGAGCAGGAAAATCGACATTTCGGGCAAAATTCCTGATGAAGAGTCCCAGCCTGAAACATCGATTTTCCTGCTCCTCAGATGCTGCCTGACCTGCTGTGCTTTTCCAGCACCACTCTAATCTTGGCTAGATATAGCACTTGGGGTGAATGGGGCCAAAGGTTAACGGTGGAAAGCAGGATGAGGCTATTGAGTGGGATAATCAGCCATGACCATGATAAAAGGTGGATCAGGTTCGAAGGGCTGAATGGCCTCCTCCTGATCCTATCTTCTATGTTTCTACGTTTACATGTCAGTTGCTAGGTGGCTTCTGATTAGTGTTGCCGTAGAGATTGCCGTCAGGGTACATGCCCTGCAGGGTTTGACTCTGAACCACATGTAAAGATACCAAAGCAGTGACTAAAGACTCCATTAACACAGCAAACCAAACATGATCTCGTGACTCACGAGGAAGCCTCTGTTATAATCTAGTAGGGCCTAGAAGGGGTACTTGACCTAGAATAGGCAGGAGATGGGTTCGAATTAGGTGTTCAGAATCCCAGAGACTTGGGTTCAAATCCCAATAATGGAGAGAGTGAACTAAAACTCCAGTGACGACCCCATAGCATTGACATCGAAATCTGCAGCACAATCATATGTCATTGTCTGGCCCATCTGTGACAGGAGCCCATGCAAATATCCAAGAAAGCTAATCAGCTGTATCAATCGCGAAAATACCTCAAAAAGGGGAATGATAACTATGGACCACCCGGGACACTGCTCAGCACCCACAAAGGCTGGCACAGTGGCTTAGTGGTTGGCACCACTGCCTCCCAGCACTAGGGTTTGATTCCAGCCTCGGGCGACTGTCTGTGTGGAGTTTGCACATTCTCCCCATGTCTGTGTGGGTTTCCTTCAGGTGCTCCAGTTTCCTCCCACAGTCCAAAGGTGTGCAGGTGAGGGTGAATTGGCCATGCTAACTTGCCCCATAGCGTTCAGAGATGTGTAGGTTAGGTGTGTTAGTCAGGGGAAATGTAGAATATGAGGGTAGAGGAATGGGTCTGGGTGGGATACTCTTCGGAGGGTTGGTGTGGACTTGTTGGGCTGAAGGGCCTGTTTCTACACTGTAGGGATTCTGTTTTTAAAAAAGCCAATGGCAGAAACAGCCCTGTCCACCCTGCAAAGTCCCCCCTCAGAGGTCTAGTGGCAGAGCTGCCTCACAACGTAGTCAAACAGCAGCCTGACAGAGTAATACTCAGGGAATCATACCTCACAGACACTGTCCCAGACCCCACCATCACCATCCCCGGATACATCCTGCCTCACCGGATGGACAGGCCCAGCAGAGGATCTGTCAGGAGGGAGTTGCCCTGGGAGTCCTCAGCATTGACTCTGGACCCCATGAAGTCTCATGGCTTCAGGTTAAACAAGGGAAGAGAGACTTCTTGCTGATTACCACGTATAGTCCTCCCTCAGCTGATGAATCAGTATTCCTCCATGTTGAACTACACTCAGAGGAAACACTGAGGCTGGTAAGGGCACAAAATGTACTCCGGGTGGGGGATTTCAGTGTCCCACTGATGGAGCTGGTCGGGTCCTAAAGGACGTTGCTGGGTCTGCGGCAGGTGGTGAGGGAACCAACAAGAGGGAGAAACATATGCGACCTCACCCTCCCCAATCTGCCAGCTACAGCTGCATCTGTCCATGACAGTATCGGGAAGAGTGACCACTGCACAGTCCTTGTGGAGACAAAGTCCCGCCTTCACATTGAGAATAACCTCCATTGTGTTGTGTGGCACTATCACTGTGCTCAATGGGACAGACTTCAAACCGATCCAGCAACTCAAGACTGGAGCATCCATGAGGCAGCAGCAGAAATAATCCCACAGTCAGTGGATCAGATCTATGTCCTGCCACAAATAGTTTGAAATGGCGGTGGACAGTTAAAATAATTCACTGAAGTGGAGGGGGGGTCCCAGAAATATCTCTCTTCTCAGTAAATGGCAGAACTTGGTACGTTGTTGAAACTTTATTGCTGGAACAGCACAGCAGGTCAGGCAGCATCCAGGGAACAGGAGATTCGACGTTTCGGGCACAGGCCCTTCTTCAGGAATGGTACATCAATGTAAAAGACAAGGCTGAAGTATTTATAACGGTCTTCAGCATGAAGTGCTGAGTGAATGATCCATCTCAGTCTGCTCCAGTGGTCTCCAGCCAATTCCTTTCATCCCATGTGATATCAAGAGGCAGTTGGACTCACTGGATACTGCACAGACTCTGGGCCCTGACAACATTCCATCATTAGGACTGAAGCTCTGGAACTTGCCGCTCCCCGAGCCAAGCTTTTCCAGTACAGCCACGACACTGGTGTCTACCCAACAGTTTGGGAAATTGCCCAGGTATGTCCTGTACGTAAAAAGTGTGGCGCCGGAAAAGCACAGCAGGTCAGGGAGCATCTGAGGAGCAGGAGAATCGGGAATGTGGAGGGCTCTCTCACCCTCACAACATGCAGCCCCCCCACTCGCTCCACTCCAAACCCAACCTCACCATTAAACCAGCTGACAATGTGGAGTGCAGTAGTAGAATGGAACAGCGACTTCTATCTTGCTGAAGCCAGATGCCAACTTGCTGACACCTCTTCCTAATGCCCCCTTGACCATGACCCCCACCTTTCACCACCAAACCATCATCTCCCAAACTATCCACAATCTCATCACCTCAAGGGATCTCCCATTCACAGCCTCCAACCTCATAGCTTCCAACTCCGCCTAGTTCTACTGCTTACAAAAATCCACAAACCTGACTGCCCCAGTCAATGTTTGTCTCCGCCTGCTCCTGCCCCACTGAACTCATCTCCTCATATCTTGACTCCGTACTGTCCCCCTTGGTCCATGAACTCCCCATATATGTCTGGGACACCACCCACAACCTCCACATCCTCCAAGGCTTGCAATTCCCCAGCCCCCAATACCTCATCTTCACCATTAAAATCCAGTCCCGCTACATCCTACACCCTCCTTGACGAAGGCCTACAAGCCCTCCGTTTCTCCCTCTCTCGCCAACCCAACCATTCCCCCTCCACTGACGCCCTCATTCGAATGATGGAACCAGTCCTCACCCTCAACAACTTCTCCTTTGAATCCTCCCTCTTCCTCCAGACCAGAGAGGGAGTCATGGGCACCCACATGGGGCCCAGCTATGCCTTTCTGGAACAATCCCTCTTCTGAAATTACACTGGCACCATTCCTACCTTTTCCTCGACCACATTGATGACTGTATTGGTGCCGCCCTGTGCTCCCACAAGGAGGTTGAGCAGTTCATCAACTTTACCAACACCTTCCACCCTGACCTCAAGTTCACATGGACCACCTCCAACGCCTCCCTCCCCTTCCTGGACATCTCCATCTCCATCTCTGGCGATCGACTGAACACGGACATCTACTTCAAACCCACCAACTCCCACAGCTACCTTGACTGCACCTCCTCCCATCCCCAACCTGTAAAAATGCTATCCCTTATTCCCAATTCCTCTGCCTCCGCCGTATCTGCTTCCGGGAGGAGCAATTCCACTCCAAGATATCCCAGATGGCCTCCAATTTCAAAGACCGCAATGTCCCCTCCCACGTGCTCGATGATGCCCTCCAGCGCATCTCCTCCATTTCCTGCGCATCCTGACTCGAACCCCACCCCTCCAACCGCAACAGGGACAGAATCCCACCCCCGTCCTTACCTTCCACCTCACCCACAAACAGACCTACCACCAGAGATATATTTCCATCCCAATCCCTATCAGCATTCAGCAGAGATCATTCCCTCAGCCACCACACCCCCCACCAACCCACCCTCCACACTGGACACCTTCCCCTCCCACCACAAGAGGTGTAAAACCTGCACCCACACCTGCTCCCTCACCTCCATCCAAGGCCCCAAAGGATCCTTCCACATCTGGCAGAGACTTTCCTGCACATCTACCCACCTCATCTACTTTGTCCATTGCTCTTGATGTGGTCGGATCTCCATTGGGGAGACAGGATGCCAACTTACGAGCCTTTCAGAGAACATTTCTGGGACACATGCACCAAACAACCCACTGCCCTGTGGCTGACCACTTCAACTCCCCCTCACACTCCGCCAAGTCCATGTATAGAATGAGCTGCCAGAGGATGTGGTGGAGGCTGGTACAATTGCAACATTTAAGAGGCATTTGGATGGGTATATGAATAGGAAGGGTTTGGAGGGATGTGGGCCGGGTGCTGGCAGGTGGGACTAGATTGGGTTGGGATATCTGGTCGGCATGGACGTGTTGGACCGAAGGGTCTGTTTTCATGCTGTACGTCTCTATGACTAAGTCCTGGACCTCCTCCACCACCAAATCAAAGCCAGGTGGAGAAAGAACGCCTCATCTTTCACCTTGGGACCCTTCAACTACACGGCGTCAACATTAATTTCACCAGTTTCCCAATCTCCCCTCCCCCTACCTCATCCCAGATCCAACCCTCCAACTCAGCACCATCCTCTTGAATTGTCCTACCTTCCGACCTATCCCCTCCACCCTCCACTCTAGCCCATCACCATCAGCCCCCGCCTGCATTCACCTTCCCATCTATCTTCCCCCCCCCCCTCAACTGCTCTCTTTCGCTCTCAGCCCCCTTCCCCCTCCACATTCCTGACGAAGGGCTTATACCCAATACACCAACTCTCCTGCTCCTCGGATGCTGCCTGACCTGCTGTGCTTTTCCAGCAACACACTTTGTGATTCTGACTCTGCAGCATCTGCAGTCCTCACTTTCCCCTGTACAGAAAAAGCAAACGAATCCAACTCCATCAGTCTCCTCTCCATCCTCGGTAAAGTGATGGAAGGGCTCACCAACAGGGCTATCAAGCAGCACCTGCTCAGTGACGCCCAGTTTGGGTTCCCCCAGGGTCACTCAGCTCCTGACCTCATTACAGCCTTGGGTCAAACATGGACAAAAGAGCTGAATTCCAGAGGGGAGGGGAGAGGGACAGCCCTTGACATTAAGGCTGCATTTGACTGAGTGTGGCATCACAGAGCCAGAGTAAAACTGGAGTCAGTTGGAATCAGGGTGAAAATTCTCCACTGATCAGAGTCTCACCTGGTAGACAGGGAGATGGTGGTGGTTGTTGGAGGGTCAGTCATCTCAGCTCCAGGACATCTCTGCAGGAACTCCTCAGGGTAGTGTCCTCGGCCCAACCATCTTCAGCTGCTTCATCAATGACATTCCCTCCATCAGAAGGTCAGCAGTGGGGATGCTCACTGATGGCTGCACAATGTTCAGCACAATTAGCAGTGGGGATGCTCACTGATGGCTGCACAATGTTCAGCACAATTCATGACTCCCCAGATACTGAAGCAGTCCATGTTCAAGTGGCCTCCTTATGTTCCTTAACAATTTTTAAATTTGATATGAAGCTTGAAGGGGAAGATGCATGAGCTCATGTTCCCTCTGCGCACAGACTGAGCGCTCAGTCAGGTCGCCCCTTCAGGAAGAGCAGGGTGCACTGTGGGATACTCGCACTAATGTTCACATTGTTGTCTCCACAGGCAATGGTGAGGAGTAACAGGGGGACGGTCGGAGGTTTCTTCCTTGCTGGCAGGAGCATGATATGGTGGCCGGTAAGGACCTTCACTCTCCATGGTTAACGTTGTGATAAATGGAAATTTGTGACATTGTCCTGGAACAAAGAGTAACATCATCCTGGGACAGAGAGAATGTAACGTCACCATGGGATAGAGAGAGAGAGAGAGAGAGAGAGAGAGAG
>NW_025215354.1:25720-32086 GCF_004010195.1 Chiloscyllium plagiosum
ACTTTCAAGGAGCTATGAACCTGCACTCCAAGGTCTCTTTGTTCAGCAACACTCCCCAGGACCTTACCATTAAGTGTATAAGTCCTGTCCTGGTTTGCCTTTCTAAAATGCAGCACCTCACACTTATCGAAATTAAACTCTTTCTGACACTCCTCAACCCATATCCTTAATTCTATTTGCCAAAGCGATATCATGTCCCCTTTTTGCCCTCCTGATTTCCCATTTAAGTATACTCCTACTGCCTTTATACTCTTCTAAGGATTAACTCGATCTATCCTGTCCATACATGACATATACCTCCTTCTTTCTCTTAACCAAACCCTCAATTTCTTCATCCAGCATTTCCTGTACCTACCAGCCTTCCCTTTCACCCTGACAGGAATATACTTTCTCTGGATTCTTGTCATCTCATTTCTGAAAGCTTCCCATTTTCCAGCTGTACCTTTACCTGCGAACATCTGCTCCCAATCAGCTTTTGAAAGTTTTGACTTCTACTGTCAAAATTGGCCTTTCTCCAATTTAGAACTTTATCTTTTAGATCCAGTCTATCATTTTCTGTCACTGTTTTAAAACTAATAGAATTATGGTGGCTGGCCCCAGACTGCACCCCCACTAACACCTCAGTCACTTGTCCTACCTTATCGGACAGAGAGAGAGAGAGAGTAACATTATGTAATAGAGAGGGAATAACATCATGGGACAGAGTGCGAGAGTAATGTCACCACGGGACTGAGAGAAAAAGACAGAGAATAACAATCAACATGGGACAGAGAGAGAGAGAGTAACATCATCGTGGGACAGCGTGAGAGAAAGAGAGACAGTAACATCACCCTAACCCTTAATTCCCCACCTGATCAAGAATCTCTCTCAGCCTTAAATATACACAGGCACTCTGTAGCCACAGCTCTCTGTGGTAAGGAATTCCAATGACTCTCAATCTTCTGAGAGAAGAAATTCCTCCTCATCTTAGTCTGAAACTGGCCTGTCTCTCTTCTGAGACTGTGCTCTCTGGTTCTAAACTCTTCCCGGAGGGAAAACATCCTGTGGGCATTAGACCCTGCCAGGTCTAAGAAGAATCCTCGATATTTCAATGAGAACTCCTCATTCTTCCAAACTCCACTGAGCACAGTCCCAATCGGTTTCATCTTTTCTCATCAGACAGTCCCTCCATCCCTAATGAACCTTCCCTGAACTGCACCCAAGGAAATATCGTTTCTGAAATAAAAGTCCCAAACCTGCTCACAGCCCTCCAGGCGTGGGTCTCACCAGCACCTTGCAGTAAGACTTCCCTACTCTTATACGCCAACCCCCTTGAAATCAGAGCCGTTCTGACTCCCTGCTGCCCCAGTGTGCTAGCTTTCTGTGTTTTGTGCACAGCTCCCCCAAGCCCCTTTGTCTTGTCGCTTTCTGACATTTTTGTCCATTTAATAATACTGTCAAATTGTTCTCTTTTCCAAAATGAGCAACTCCACAGATCAATAGCTCACTGTTTAGCCTGCCCCCTTTATATTCTGGGGTCCCACCATAAATCTAATTTATGAACTCAGTGGTTCACACTGCAGCCTCACAGCATCAGGCGCCTGCACCCTTAGATGACTGTGTGGAGTTTGCACATTCTCCCCGTGTCTGCGTGGGTTTCCTCCGGGTGCTCCGGTTTCCTCCTACAGTCCAAAGATGCGCAGGTTAGGGTGAGTTGGCCATGGGAAATTTCCCATAGTGTTCAGGGGTGTGTAGGTAGGTGGATTAGCCATGGGAAATGCAGGGTTACAGAGATAGGATAAGGGAGTGGGCCTGGGTAGGATACTCTTCAGAGGCTCGATGGGCTGAATAGCCTGCTTCCGATCTGTCAGGGTTCTGTGATGGTTTTGCGATTCCCATCAAAGACTGAGGAATTTTCCGAGCAGTATACAAACAGAAAGGTTTAGTATCTTCCTGAAATCCTGCTTCAATTTTCCTAAATCTTGGAAGAGTTTTGCAAATTCTTGTCAAAATTCTCCATTTTGAAGTATTGCACCCAATCTCCCAAAACGATCTCGATGAATACATGCATCTCTGCAGAACAAGGAGGCATTCTGATTTCTCAGCACATAGAATGTCGGACTGACATGTCATTCTCCGTGATTAAGCTTCGTGGGGATGTATCAATTCACCTGAAGATGTGTACCTCCTGGTCTCTGAAGTTTAATATTTGCAGGTCTGTCTCTCAGAGACAGCATGGGGGTGGCACGGTGGCACAGTGGTTAGCGCTGTTGCCTCACAGCGCTAGAGACCCGGGTTCAATTCCCGCCTCAGGCGACTGACTGTGTGGAGTTTGCACGTTCTCCCCGTGTCTGCATGGGTTTCCTCCGGGTGCTCTGGTTTCCTCCCACAGTCCAAAGATGTGCAGGTCAGGTGAATTGACCATACTAAATTGCCCATAGTGTTAGGTAAGGGGTAAATGTAGGGGGATGGGTGGGTTGTGCTTTGGCGGGTGGTGTGGACTTGTTGGGCCGAAGGGCCTGTTTCCACACTGGAAGTAATCTAATCTCAACTGCTCCTCAGTAATAACAGAGGATCAGTTGTTTCAGAAATAACTGATCCTCTGTTGAATTTGAATTCGGTTTCAAAGCCTTGTACCTTCAAGTTTGGATGCTGGTTTCACTCTTCGACCTCCCCGAGAGGAGCTGTCTTTATCTTTTGTTCTCTGCCTTTAATTCTTCTGGAGAACTGCGTCCAGTTCTGGTCTTCCTGTTATAGGAAGGTCATGATTAAGGTGCAAAGGGTTCAAAAGAGATTCACCAAAATGTTGCCAGATGTGGAGGATTTGAGTCAAAAGGAGAGGCTGGATAGGCTGGGACTTCTTTCTCTGGAGCGTAGGAGGCTGAGGGATGACCTCATAGAAGTTTACAAAGTCATGAGGGGTATAGATAGGGTGAATGGCAGGTGTATTTTTCCCTACAGTGGGGTATTTCAAGACTGGGGGGGGGGCATATTTTTAAGGTGAGAAGAGGAAGATTTAAAAAAGACATGAGGGGCAACTCTTTTTACACAGAGTAGTTTGTGTGTGGAATGAACATCCACAGGAAGTGATGGATGCAGGTACAATTACAATGTTTAAAGAACATTTGGGTAAGTTCATGATACGAACGGTTTAGAGGGATATGGGCCAAGTGCAGGCAGGTGGGACTAGTTTAGTTTGAGAAGATGGTTGGCATGGACTAGTTGGGCCGAAGGGTCTGTTTCCGTGCTGTATGACTCTCAGACCCTTCAACTTTTTTGAACTTGTTTTGTTGCCTGCTTTGCATTTCTCTGGAAATGTTCCTTTTGAAGCATCCTTTCTTTGTTTTCAAAGTGATGAGGGTGTTGTTCACTTACAATATTCTCAAAAGTGTCCAAACATCCAGCACTCGGATTCCCGACCCCTGCTGGACATTCGAGACATGTGTGATTCCATTTGGAGTCACATTTTGTACAACCTGAGATGGCCGCTGACATTGGTTCCTTCCCTTTTGGCACAAGAGAGTGAGGCCGACCCATCCAATCATGTCAGATAAATCCCCAATGACTTCTGCCCTTGAAGAGAAGTGATTTCTTTGATTGGACAAAGTCTGATAACTTCTCCTCTCTCAGATCGACTGCTATACGACCTCGAATGAATTCATCCTTCAAACCTCCATAACCGTAACATCCTGATCGACGACAATTAATCCACGACAAAGGCTTCAACTGATTTTCCTAAACATAACAATTGCTGATTGGGGTCTTCCCTATTTTGTCACTAAGTTTGTAATTCTGGCTAAATTATGTCAGATACTTTACTGAATGCATCATACACTAGATTCTATGCTTTGCCTGAGGGGAACATTATCAGCTGTTGGACCTACGACATATAAAACATGCTGACACGATGATGCTGTTCCTGCTTTTATAAGGCTGACGTGAACTTGCAGACATCCATCTCTGGCTTTGTTTGGGGCCTTTCTCATTGTCAAATAGTTGGGCTAGTGGCAAGGTTTCTGCTGGAGCTGCCATCCTCACCGACTATCAGATTTGACCCTGGTTTTTCCCTTCTTATTCTTCAGAGTGTTGCTGGGTTGTGGCTTGGCTTTGAAATCTTCCGAAGTTCTTTTCTCCCCCCCCCCCCCCCTCCACCTTTTGGCATCCTCCTGCTTTGTCACCCTGTAAAAGGTCTTCTCCTGCCTTTGGAGTTTTTCCCTTTTCAGCGATGTTTTAACTTGGCTCTGGAGGTTTCTTCCTTAGCTACACACATGTTCTTATACTTTAATATTAAGCCAACACCGCTACTTGGTCATTGAGATGCAGATCACTTCTGGGCCACAAGTGCCTGCACAGACTTTATCCCTGAGACAGGGAGAAAGTGAGGAACTGCAGATGTTGGAGATCAGAATGGAAGAGTGTGGTGCTGGAAACGCACAGCAGGTCAGGCAGCATCCGAGGAGCAGGAGAGTGAACGTTTTGAGAGAGATAGAGATTTTACAGAATCTCTTTATGTCAATGGTTATATTATTCATTTCAAGATCGACAGAGGACTCATATTGAAAATGAGAGCTAAAGAAACCAAAATGACCGTCTCCAGAGATAAAGCCATATGGGCCAGTTGGCATAACTTCAAAATGCAACATTGTCGAGGTTTATCAAATCATGAGGGGCACGGATCGGGTAAATAGACAAGATCTTTTCCCTGGGGCGGGGGAGTCCAGAACTAGAGGGCATAGGGTGAGAGGGGAAAGATTTAAAAAGGGCAACTTTTTCATGCAGAGGGTGGTGTGTGTATGGAATGAGCTGACAGTGGGAGTGGTGGATGCTGGTACAATTACATCATTTAAAAGGCATCTGGGTGAGGATGTGAATAGGAAGGGTTTGGAATGTGAGGACGAGAGATGCTGGAGATCAGAGTTGACAGTGTGGTGCTGGAAACGCACAGCAGGTCAGGCAGCATCTGAGGAGCAGGAGAATCAATGTTTTGGGCAAAAGCTCTTCATCAGGAAGTGGGCCAAGTGCTGGCAAATAGGACTAGATTAATCTAGGATATCTGGTCGGCATGGACAAGTTGGACTGAAGGGTCTGTTTCCGTGCTGTGCATCTCTATGACTCTATGATTCCATATACTACAAGGAACACTGCAGTACAAGGAGCAGAAGAAATTTGAAAATATTTGCAAGACTTATAATCAACACCTCTCATTTTTGACCCTGAATTCATCTTGACCTCAACATTCTTCAGTTAGCAGAATGTATACAACTAGTTACAAGAGACAAACTAACAGGCCAAGAGAAACCTAGCTCGGCCAAGTCTGATGGGATCTAGCAAGCCTCTCAGTTCAAGGGAAATAAGGAATGGCTGATAAACATTGGCTCGGCCAGTAACATCCACAGCCCATGAATGATTTTTTAAAACGTATGTTCAATGGGTCGATTCAATGGGTCCTTTCCAAGTCAACAGACATGAATCTTTCAAAAAGCTAAGAGCTTAAATGTTCTAACAACCTTCAGATTCATAACCAAACTCTCCTGGTGTTGAGGTTTCACAAACTGAAGTGAATTGTTGCTGGACTGCCTTGAACTCTTTCTGAGAGAAAAATGGAACCCACTTCTAAATTTGACCCTGGTGTCTTCGGAGCTGAATTAAACAACTTGCTCAATCCTGGATTCTTCTGAACTGAAAGTATTTGTTTTCACCGAACAGCTGTCCTCCACGACGGAAATTCATCAGATTAAAGCAGTTGAGATTTTGTTAGATGCCATTTACCAGACTCAGTGGGGACAGATACATCTTCAACAAACTAAGGGTCCACCAGATAAAAGAATGGAGCGATCGCATGTTAACAGGAAGAGTCTGCCCTGTGAAGGACATCTGAGAGATAAAGGGTCCTCCAGCATGGAGATAGTTTACAGACCAAGATTAGAGCCAAGGCCAACAGTTCTCAAGCCAAAGATCTATTGATCTCCCAAGTCCAAAGAGATGTAACCTGGAAAGACTGAAATTTCCAGACTGCCTGAATTTGTGTAACAGCATGCTAGGGTTGCGGTAAATGGAATTGTAGAGATGAAGCTTAGATATTTAAAAAAGAGGCTGGGCAAGGCGAGATGCTGTATAAAGTATCTGAAAGGGTTGATGTTGGAGACTGAATCAAGCTCCACCTAAACCAATGACATCTTAAAGTCTGAGAGGGGGAAATCTACAAAATAGTTCTGGATTTCAAAGTGGAGAAATGTGCCAACTATTTAGAGTCATAGAGATGTACAGCACGGAAACAGACCCTTCGGTCCAACCCGTCCAGGCCGACCAGATATCCCAACCCAACCTAGTCCCACCTGCCAGCACCCGGCCCATATCCCTCCAAACCCTTCCTATTCATATACACAT
>NW_025215354.1:32323-36057 GCF_004010195.1 Chiloscyllium plagiosum
CTCTGACCAATAAAGGAAAGCATACCAAACGCCTTCTTCACTAACCTATCTACCTGCGACTCCACTTTCAAGGAGCTATGAACCTGCACTCCAAGGTCTCTTTGTTCAGCAACACTCCCAAGGACCTTACCATTAAGTGTATAAGTCCTGCTAAGATTTGATTTACCAAAATGCAGCACCTCACATTTATCTGAATTAAACTCCATCTGCCACTTCTCGGCCCATTGGCCCATCTGGCCCAGATCCTGTTGTAATCTGAGATAACCCTCTTTGCTGTCCACTGCACCTCCAATTTTGGTGTCATCTGCAAACTTACTAACTGTACCCCTTATACTCCCAGTAACTTTAGCAACAATATCTCAGTAGCGAATGGAACTTCTATTTAATTGCTATCGTGAAATAAACTACACCCTGTTACGATAAGAGCCTGTTGTTTAAACATTCTAGTTGCTATTTATCTCAAGCATAAACCATAGCAGGCACTTAGAAAATTTGAATGTAATCAGGCAAAGTCAACATGACTTAGTGAAAGAGAAGTCACTTTCACTAATCTATTATAGTTCTTTGAGGAAGTGAAAAATAATCTGTGGTTAGATGTGGTGTGTTCAGATTTCCAGAAGATATTTGATATCATCAAAGGTTAGCTAAAAGGAAAGGAACGGTAGACATTTCTGGGTCTGTAACAAGTGGACTGTCACCGGGATCATTACTATCAATAAGGGACCAAAACTGGGATTAAATTTACTGATGACACAATGATAGGTGTGAGAGGAAGTTGTAAGGAGGATATAAGGAGACCGCAAAGGGATTTAGATTTGTTAAGTTAGTTGGGAAAATAAGTGACAAAGTCCACTGTTAAGAGGATGTGCATGGCAGAAGAATTGCAATGCAACATTTAATTAAGGAGACAGTGAAAGAGAGTGAGAGGGAGAGAGAGAGTGACAGAGGACTTCAGAGATACACAGGGATGTCGTTTCCTGGTATGTGTTATCCATTGCAAGAGGTATTGAAGACAAAATGTTTTGCTATCTCATGTTTTTGATTCATTCATGGAGTGTCGGTGTCACTGACAGGGTCAGTTTTTATTGGCCGGTGGGAGCTATATGAGGGGACAAATGTATGCCAAGTGTATGATATGTACCGGGTGGGAAGCATAAGGGTTCAATTAGAGATAACTTGTGTGTAGCACAGTTCCTGTTTCTACTGGCGCTGACAGTCACACTGGCCCTCGATAATCCACCAGCCCCCAAGGTAGGATTTCCACCTTAATCGGGAATCTTCACAAACGCAAACACATCGATGAGGTTCGGAAAAAGGCAAGCAAAGAGCAAATTTCAGAGGATGACCAAGCTTTCCTTGTTGCAGTGGTATTGTGGGAATGTCACTTGTAATCCGCAGTCCCATGCTAATGTCCTGGAGGGTACGGTTTCAAATCCCACCATGGTGAAATTGGAAAGATCTGAAACTAAAAGCCAGCTAGGGGGTGACGCAGTGGTCAGCACTGCTGCCTCATAGCGCCAGGGACCTGGCTTCGGTTCCAGCCTTGGGTGACTGTGTGGAGTTTGCACATTCTCCCCGTGTCTGCGTGGGTCCCCTCCGGGTGCTCGGATTTCCTCCCACAATCCAACGATGTGCAGGTTAGGTGGATTGGCCATGGGAAATGTAGGGGGGTGGGTCTGGGTGGGGTGCTCTTTGGTGGTTAGGTGTGGGCTGAATGGCCTGTTTCTGCACTGCAGGGATTCTAACAATACATTTCCTTTATTAATGGTAGCCATGTATTAATCGCCGTAGATACAGTTTAAGAGAGGAATTCTGCTATCATTACCTGGTCTGGTGACTCCAGACTCATGTCAAATCTGAAATGGCCAAGCAAGCCATTCAGTTCAAGGGCAGCAAGGCAATCAGTGCTGATTCACGTTCCACAAATGAATAATAAAAACATACCACTTAACAGCGTGAGGTAATCATAGTAATTAATATGATAGCGATGATTTATTGCCACTTGTACTCTATAACTCTATGCACGACATGATAAAGTACAGTGGAAAGCTTCAACCACCTCTTCCACAGCCAGGAGTCCCCACTCCAGGCCCTACCACAGCCAGGAGTCCCCACTCTGGGCCCTACCACAGCCAGGGGTCCCCACTCTGGGCCCTACCACAGCCAGGAGTCCCCGCTCCAGGCCCTACCACAGCCCGAAGTCCCCGCTCCAGGCCCTACCACAGCCAGGAGTCCCCACTCTAGGCTCTACCACAGCCAGGAGTCCTCACTCCAGGCCCTACCACAGCCAGGAGTCCCCGCTCCAGGCCATACCACAGCCCGAAGTCCACGCTCCAGGCCCTACCACAGCCAGGAGTCCCCACTCCGGACCCTACCACAGCCAGGAGTCCCCACACTGGGCCCTACCACAGCCCGAAGTCCCCGCTCCAGACCCTACCACAGCCAGGAGTCCTCACTCCAGGCCCTACCACAGCCAGGAGTCCCCGCTCCAGGCCCTACCACAGCCAGGAGTCCCCACTCCTGGCCCTACCACAGCCAGGAGTCCCCGCTCCACGCCCTACCACAGCCAGGAGTCCCCACTCTGGACCTTACCACAGCCAGGAGTCCCCACTCCGGGCTCTACCACAGCCAGGGGTCCCCACTCCGGGCCCTACCACAGCCAGGAGTCCCCGCTCCGGGCCTTACCACAGCCAGGAGTCCCCGCTCCGGGCCCTACCACAGCCAGGAGTCCCCACTCCGGGCCCTACCACAGCCAGGAGTCCCCACTCCGGGCTCTACCACAGCCAGGAGTCCCCACTCCGGGCCCTACCACAGCCAGGAGTCCCCACTCCGGGCCCTACCACAGCCAGGGGTCCCCACTCCGGGCCCTACCACAGCCAGGAGTCCCCACTCTGGGCCCTACCACAGCCAGGGGTCCCCGCTCCAGGCCCTAATACAGCCAGGAGTCCCCGCTCCGGGCCCTACCACAGCCAGGAGTCCCCGCTCCAGGCCCTATCACAGCCAGGAGTCACCACTCCGGGCCCTAATACAGCCAGGAGTCCCCGCTCCGGGCCCTAATACAGCCAGGAGTCCCCGCTCCAGGCCCTACCACAGCCAGGAGTCACCACTCTAAGCTGACTGTCGTCAGGAGTACAAGCTCTGGGCCCACCGCAACTAGTAGTTGCTGCTCTAGGTCTGTCACAACCAGGCGTCCCCGCTCGGGCCTCTCGCAGCCAGGAGCCCATGGCTCCGCTGAAGCTGCCGCCTCACCAACACAGGATGACACGGACTAAAAACCAATTGATATGGGAGTCGTACCAACTTATTACCCCTAAATACTGTGCAAGATGTGTACCTCAGCAATTGGCACAGCTTTCATGATATGACCTCACAGCAAGTAACTGCTCACCAATCAGTGCTGATAAACCTGCTCATCTCGGATTCCCAAAAGCTTCGACCTGGCAGATGCTAGTGGTGCAGTAGTGACAGGGCTACCAGTCTGCTCAGATGTCAGTATAGTCTCAATTCAAACTTTGAGGAGAAAGTGAGGTCTGCAGATGCTGGAGATCAGAACTGAAAATGTGTTGCTGGAAAAGTGCAGCAGGTCAGGCAGCATCCAGGGAACAGGAGAATCGACGTTTCGGGCATAAGCCCTTCTTCAGGAATGAGGAAAGTTTGTCCAGCAGGCTAAGATAAAAGGTAGGGAGGAGGGACTTGGGGGAGGGGCGTCAGAAATGTGATAGGTGGAAAGAGGT
>NW_025215354.1:36696-38176 GCF_004010195.1 Chiloscyllium plagiosum
CCCCACCCCAGTCTGACCTATCACCCTCACCTTGACCTCTTTCCACCTATCGCATTTCCGACGCCCCTCCCCCAAGTCCCTCCTCCCTACCTTTTATCTTAGCCTGTTGGACAAACTTTCCTCATTCCTGAAGAAGGGCTTATGCCCGAAACGTCGATTCTCCTGCTCCCTGGATGCTGCCTGACCTGCTGTGCTTTTCCAGCAACACATTTTCAGCTCAATTCAAACTTCACCCACTGTCGTGGAAGAGACCACCAGTGACACAATCGAATCAGTCAACTATCTCAAACACACACCTAACCAGGTGGATTTGACACAGTTAGCACTTTCGAGGGTGTTGCAGACTTGCGTCTTTAAAGATGATGCATCCCCATGTATTGACCCTGTGAAGGTGAATATTCAGGAGATGTCTCAAGCAGAATGGACCAAGGCAGAGTAAAGTGGTACAATCCACCACACAAAATGGTACAGCTCCATCATAAGCATTTGAAAGGGAAACCATGCTGAATGCCGAGATTTGACGCATCTCAACATTAAAGGAGCCCACGTCAAATTCCAACCCTGGGAGATTAAATCCTCAATGCTCTGAAGCAAATTTCTTGCTCAAGTTAAAGAAAAGCATTGTTGCTGGTCTGCCCACTCAGCAGTAGAAACCCAAAAGCTCACCACATTTCAGGTGCTATTCGGTTAGTATTTTTACCTATGGCTACCATTTGAGCTCTCGGTTCACCAAGACCTAGTCCAGCAGCAGATGGAAACAAGTATGGAGAACATAGCTGGCTGTACGTTTCTAATGTTTGTACGCCACTGTGGAGGGTAAGACAACAGCACAGGACGATAATAACTTTCACTGACTGACGGCAGTGGTATGATGACAAGCATTGGAATTTATCTGTAAAAAGCTCCAAGTTGCACATCTAACAAAGAAATGTTGAGGGGGCGAGGGATTTTCTCATTGGTGTGAAGAAGGATGAGCAGTGACTTGTTAGAGGTGTGCCAACTGGTGAGAGGCATAGATAGAGTGTGTTCCCAGGGCGGAAATGGCAATCACGAGGGGGCATAATTGTAAGGTGAATTGGATGAAGGTTTAGGGGAAATGCCAGAGGTGGGTTCTTTACACAGTGGTGGGTGCATGGAATGGACTGCCAGTGGTGGTAGTACAGTCAGATACACCAGGGACATTTAAGTGACTCTTGGATAAGCACTTGGAGGATAGTACAATGAAGGGTATGTCGGTTAGTCTGAACTTAGAGTAGGATAAAAGGTCAGCACAACATTGAGGGCCGAAGGGCCTGTACTGTGCTGTACTGTTCCATGTTCTACGTTCTGCGTTCTGTGTTCTATGTACTATGGTCTATTGTCTGTGTTCTATGTTCTACGTTTTGCATTCTGTGTTCTATGTTCTATGTACTATGTTCTATATACCATGTTCTATGTACTATGTTCTGTGTTCTATTGTCTGTGTTCTATGTTCTACGTT
>NW_025215354.1:38605-41907 GCF_004010195.1 Chiloscyllium plagiosum
TGTTCTACGTTCTGTGTACTATGTTCTACGTTCTGTGTACTATGTTCTATATTCTGTGTTCTATGTTCTATATACTATGTTCTATGTACTATGTTCTGTGTTATATGTTCTGTGTTCTATGTGCTGTGTACTATGTTCTATATTCTAAGACAATGATTTGAAAAACAAATTAAATGGGTTCTTGAGGGAAAGTTACAACCATTGGCGCATAGAGCAGGAGAATTCAACCGAGGGAGGATGAGGCAACTCTGGCTGACAAGGGAAGTCAGGGGCAGCATAAACGCAAAAGGAAAAACACAATGTGGTGAAGATCAGTGGGAAGACAGGATTGGGAAGCCTTTATAAACCAACAATCTAAAAAGCAAATAAGGGGGCAGAAGATGAAATATGAGATTAAGCTAAGTGGAGATGGGTACTGCAGATGCTGGAGATTAGAGTCAAGATTAGAGTGGTGCTGGAAAAGCACAGCAGGTCAGGCAGCATCTGAGGAGCAGGAAAATCAATGTTTCAGGCAAATCCCTTCATCAAGAATTGAGATTAAGCTAGCTAGCAATATAAAAGAAAATTGTAAGAGTTTTTTTTTGAGATGTATTAAAGGTAAGAGAGAGGCAAAGGTGGACATTGGGCCTGTGGAAAACGAAGCTGGAGAATAGGGAACAAAGAAATGACAGAGCAATTTAATGGGTACTTTGCATCAGGTTTCACAGTGGCAGTCACCAGCAGCATTCCAGAACTTCTTGAGAGAGGCACGGGGCAGAGGTGAGGGCAGTGACCATCTCTGAGGAGAAAGTGTTGGGGAAGCTGAAGGTGGATAAGTCATCTGGACCAGATGGACTACACCCCGGAGTTGTGAAGGAGATAGCTGAGGAGATTGTGGAGGCATTGGTGGTGAACTTTCAGGAATCAGTGAAGTCAGGGAGGGTCTCAGAGGACTGGAAAATTGCTAATGTAACACCCCTGCTTAAGAAGGGATGAAAGCAGAAGATGGGAAATTACAGTCAGGTTAGCCTGATCTCAGTAACAAACACAGAAATTGCTGGAAAGCTCAGTAGTCATAGTCATAGAGTCATAAAGATGTACAACACGGAAACAGACCCTTCAGTCCAACTGGCCCATGCTGACCAGATATCCCAACCCAATCTAGTCCCATTTGCCAGCACTTGGTATGTATCCCTCTAAACCATTCCTATTCATATACCCATCCAGGTGCCTTTTAAATGTTGTAATTGTACCAGCCTCCACCACTTCCTCTGGTAGCTCATTCCGTACACACATCACCCTCGAAATGAAAAAGTTGCCCTTTATGTCCCTTTTAAATATTTCCCTTCTCACCCTAAACCTATGCCCTCTAGTTCTGGACTCCCCGACCCCAAGGAAAAGACTTTGCCTATTTACCCTATCAGGTGGTTGTGACAACCACCTGATGAAGGAGCGTCGCTCCGAAAGCTAGTGCTTCCAATTAAACTTGTTGGACTATAGCCTGGTGTTGTGTGATTTTTAACTTTGTCCCCCAGTCCAACACCGGCATCGCCAAGTCATCACTGCCAGAAGGCAGAGAGTGGGGATAAAGGGGTCTTTTTCAGGATGGCAGCTGGTGACTAATGGAGTTCTGCACAACTATTGGGACTACAGCTATTGACGTTAGACATGAACAATCAGGACTGAGGGCATTGTTGCTTTGTGTGCAGGTGGCACAAGGACAGCTGGAGGGACAGGTTGTGTTGAGGAAGCGGGAGACTGCAGAAGGACTTGAACAGGCCTGGAGAGTGGGCAAAGCAGTCACAGAAGGAAGATGCTGTGGAAAAGTGTGAGGTTATGCACTTTCGTAAGAAGAGTAGACGCATAAGCTATTTTCTAAATGGGGAAAGGCTTCAGAAATCTGAAGTGCAAAGGGACTTGGGAGTCAGTTCAGGATTCCCTTCAGGCTAACATTCAGGTTCAGTTGGCAGTTAGGAAGGTAAGTGCAATGTCCCTGAAGAAGGGCTGATGCCCGATTCCTGAAGAAGGGCTTATGCCCAAAACGTCGATTCTCCTGTTCCTTGGATGCTGCCTGACCTGCTGCGCTTTTCCAGCAACACATTTTCAGCTCTGATCTCCAGCATCTGCAGTCCTCACTTTCTCTCAAGGAGCTAGTCAGACCGCATTTGGAATACTGTGAGCAGGTTTGGGCCCCCTACCTAAGGAAGGATGTGCTGGTGTTAGAGTGGCTCCAGAGGGGGTTTACAGGAATGATCCGAGAGATGAAGGAGTTGTTTGATTGGCTAGGAGGGAGCAATGTTGTGATCCCATTGACTTGCCTCAGGACCAAGCTTGCCCGACTGAGAGCTGGGCTGGAAAACCAGAGAGTGACCTTGCTACCCACATGCCAATTGAAACCCTGATGTGGGTATTTAACACTCACATGAGGAAAGGGACAGGCAGACCGGGTAGAGGAGGAAGGGCACTGGTTCACGGGCACTCAGTATCTGTCTGAGAAACCTGCCATTGGAAAATGGGGGAGGGGAGCGGGCACACACAAGAGACTCATTCTCTGCCCTTTCATGTAACATATGGGTGGCATGGTGGCTCAGTGGTTAGCACTGCTGCCTCACAGTATCAGGGACCTGGGTTGATACCTGCCTCAGGCAACTGTCTGTGTGGAGTTTGCACATTCTCCCTGTGTCTGCGTGGGTTTCCTCTGGGTGCTCCGGTTTCCTCCCACAGATGGTATTAGCAATAACAATAACGAGCAAATTTGCTGATGATACTAAGCTGGGTGGCAGGGTGAAATGTGAGGAGGATGTTAGGAGATTATAGGGTGACCTGGGTAAGTTAGGTGAGTGGGCAGATGCATGGCAGATGCAGTTTAATGTGGATAAATGTATGGTTATCCACTTT
The DNA here is from genome assembly GCF_004010195.1 of Chiloscyllium plagiosum. Lineage (NCBI taxonomy): Eukaryota > Metazoa > Chordata > Chondrichthyes > Orectolobiformes > Hemiscylliidae > Chiloscyllium > Chiloscyllium plagiosum. The sequence continues at coordinate 41,483 of NW_025215354.1, forward strand.
GGTGGCAAGAACAGGAAGGCAGATTACTAACTAAATTGAATCAATTTAGGTAAAGGGGCAGTATAGAGAGATCTGGGTGTTCTTGTACACTAGTCAATGAAGGTAAGCATGCAGGTACAGCAGGTAGTGAAGAAGGCTAATAACATGCTGGCCTTCATAACAAGAGGAATTGAGTATAGAAGCAAAGAGGGCTTCTGCAGCTGTACAGGGCCCTGGTGAGACCACACCTGGAGTACTGCGTGCAGTTCTGGTCTCCAAATTTGAGAAAAGACATTCTGGCTATGGAGGGAGTGCAGCGTAGGTTCACGAGATCAATTCCTGGAATGGCAGGATTACCATACACTGAAAGACTGAAGCGACTACCCTTGAGTTTCGAAGATTGAGAGGGGATCTGATTGAGACGTATAAGATTATGAAAAGATTGG
>NW_025215354.1:43234-51217 GCF_004010195.1 Chiloscyllium plagiosum
GGAAACAGACCCTGCAGTTGTGGAAAGGTGCAGAAGTAACAGGGTTGTTGTCGTGGGTGACTTCAACTTCCCTAATATTGATTGGAACCGCCTTAGTGCAAATAGTTGGAAGGAGCAGATTTTGTCAGGTGTGTCCAGAAAGGATTCCTGACTCAATATGTAGATAAGCTGACTAGAGGGAGGCCATATTGGATTTGGTGCTTGGCAACAAACCAGGCCAGGTGTCAGATCTCTTGGTGATAGTGATCACAACTCCCTGACCTTTACTATAGGCATGGAGAGGGATGGGAGCAGACGGTATGGGAAAGTATTTAATTGAGGGAGGGGGAATTACAATGCTTTTAGACAGGAACTGTGGAACATAAACCGGGAGCAGATATTCTCAGGGAAATGCACGACAGAAATCTGGAGGTTGTTTAGGGAGCACTTGCTGCGAGTGCTGGACAGGTCTGTCCCACTGAGTCAAGGAAGGATGGTAGGGTGAAGGAACCTTAGGTGACGAGGGATGTGGAACATCTAGTCAAGAGGAATAAGGAAGCTTACTTAAGGTTGAGGAAGCAAGGATCGGACAGGGCTTTAGAGGGTTACAGGGTAGTCAGGATGGAACTGAAGGATGGACTTAGGAGAGCTAGAAGGGGGCATGAAAAACCCTTGGCGGATAGGAATTAAGGGAACCCTAAGGCAATTTATACTTATGTGAGGAACAAGAGGATGGCCAAAGTGGGGGTAGGGCCAATCAGGGATAGTGAAGGGAACCTGTGTCTGGAGTTGGAGGAAGTGGGGGGGGTCCTTAATAAATACTTTGCTTCAGTATTCACCAGTGAGAGGGACCGTGTCATTTGTGAGGACAGTGTGAAACAGACTGATACGCTCAAACATGTTGATGTTAAGGAGGAGGATATCCTGGAAATTTTGAAAAGCATGATAGATAAGTCCCCTGGACCAGATGGGATGCACCCAAGGTTTCTCCGGGAAGTGAGGGAAGAGGTTGCTGCGCCTATGGTGATGATGTTTACATCCTCACTGTCCACTGGAGTAATGCCAGAACATTGGGGGGTGGCAAATGTTAATCCCTTGTTCAAGAAAGGGAATAGGGATAATCCTGGGAATTACAGACCAATCAGTCTTACATCAGTGGTGGGCAAATTATTGGAGAGGATTCTGAGATACAGGATTTATGATTATTTGGAAACACAAGTTTGATCAGAGATAGTCAGCATGGCTTTGTGACGGGTAGGTCATGTCTCACAAACCTTACTGAATTCTTGGAGGATGTGACAAAACACATTGATGATGGTAGAGCAGTGGAAGTGGTGTACATGGATTTTAGCGTGGTTTTTGTTAAGGTTCCCCTGGTAGGCTCATTCAGAAAGTAAGGAGGTATGGGATACAGGGAAATCTGGCTGTCTGAATACAGAATTGACTGGCCCACAGAAAACAGAGGGTGGCGGTAGATGGAAAGTATTCAGCCCGGAGCTCGGTTATCAGTGGCGTTCCACACGGATCGGTTCTTAAGTTTGCCAATGACACGAAGGTTGATGGAGCTGTGGAGAATGTGGAGGGCTGTTGTCGGTTGCAATGGGACAGGATACAGAGCTGGGCTGAGAAGTGGCAGGTGGAGTTCAATCTGGAAATGTGTGAAGTGATTCACTTTGGAAAGTCAAATGTGAATGCAGAATTAAAGGCAGGATTCTTGGCAGTGTGGAGGCACAGAGGGATCTGGAGGTCCACGTCCATAGATCCTTCAAAGTTACCACCCAAGTTGATAGAGTTATTAAGAAAGTATATGGTGTATTGCTTTCATTCGCAGGAGGATTGAGCTTAAGACCCACAGGGTTATTCTGCAGCTCCATAGAGCCCTGGTTAGACCACACTTGGAAAACTGTGTTCAGCTCTGGTCACTTCATTATAGGAAGGTTGTGGAAGCTGTAGAGAGGGTGCAGAGGAGATTTACTAGGATGCTGCCCAGACTGGAGGGCATGTCTTATGAAGAAAGGTTGAGGGAGCTGGGGCCAAATCTTATTGCAGTGAAGGAGGATGAGAGGTGACTTGATAGAGTGTACAAGATGATGAGAGGCATAGATAGAGTGGATAGCCAAAGACATTTTCCCCAGGATAGAAATGTCTATCATGAGGAGGCATAACTTTAAAGTGATTGGAGGAAGGTTTAAGGGAGATGTCAGAGGTCGGTTCTTTACACAGAGACCGGTGGGTGCATGGAATGCTCTGCCAGCTGTAGTAGTCGAGTCAGATACATTAGGGACGTTTAACCAACTCTTGGATCGGCACATGGATGAAAGTACAATAAAGGGTATGTAAGTAAGTCTGATTGTAGACTCAGGTAAAAGGCTGGCCCAACATTGAGGGCCGAAGGGCCTGTACTGTGCTGTACTGGTCTATGTTCATATGAAGCCCTGAGTGTATTCCACGCAGGGACATAAAGATACTGGGAGAGTCTGTATCAGTGAAGTCAAAATGGTGACACTGACAGGTTAGCCAACATTAACTTCAAATTCTGGGCCTATTCCGGTAGATGGCTGGATTTTAAATAATACTAGAAGCATAATTCATGTGGGAGTGTACCTGCAGGTGTGTGACTGAACTGTAATCCTGTTTCTTTACCCCCTCAGATTGGAGCCTCTCTGTTTGCCAGTAACATCGGCAGTGGCCATTTTGTGGGATTGGCTGGGAACGGTGCAGCTGGTGGGATAGCCACCGGAGGATTCGAATGGAATGTACGTACTCATTAGATTGTCTTCAGAGAATCCACACTATCAGTACACTCAGTCATGGTTAACCCGGCAACAGGGCTGGGACAGGAGATAAGAGGCTGTTACCAAGATAGCCTGATAGTTCCAAAGAACAATCAGTCAGAGAATGTTAGAGCTGTACAGCACGGAAACAGACCATTCGGTCCAGGTCATCCATGCCGACCAGATATCCTAACCTAATCTCTTCCCATTTGCCAGCATTTGGTCCATATCCCTCTAAGTCAAAAAGTGTGGTGCTGGAAAAGCGCAGCCAGTCAGGCAGCATCCGAGGGACAGGACAGTTGATGTTTTGGGCATAAGGTCTTCATCGGAATGAAACATCAATTCTCCTGCTCCTCGGCTGCTGCCTGACCTGCTGTGCTTTTCCAGCGCCTCACTTATTTGCCTTGATCTCCAGCATCTGCTGTCCTCACTTTCTCTATAACCTTCCAAACCCTTCCTGTTCATATACCCAGTCATTGGCTTTGCTCAGAGATAGCAAGATGGTAGAGGAGTCAGTATTTTCTGATCTCTTTAATGATTCTTCTATGAAGCACTGATTGACGGTGGGAGCAATTGTGGGAGTCATTGCGGCCCTGCTGATGGGCATTTTCCAAATGGGAGCACAGCCAATTGGAGTGGGCAGGATATATGACATCCCACATTCCCCAGACCACTCCCAATCAATGAGGGCACTCATGCCTCTCAGCGAGATAGCGATGAACAGGATGGTGGGGTAAAGTCAGAACCAAAACACTGAAGTGAATTTTCACACAATTCCCTGTGGATTGTAACAATCCCGATTGGCCAGCTCAGGGTTGTAGTGACCTTTAAACTCTCACATCTGAGCATTGGCACATCATAAAATCCCTACAGTGTGGAAACAGGCCCTTCAGCCCAACAAGTCCACACCGACCCTCTGAAGAGTAACCCACCCAGACCCATTCCCCTGCCCTATTATTCTACATTTACCACTGACTAACAGACCTAACCTACACATCTCTGAACACTGTGATGCAGCAGTGCTGACCACTGAGCCATCATGCCGCCCCAAGTCTTAGATTTATTTTTTTCTGTGGAATGTGACCATTGCTGCTAAGGCCAACCATTGGCCCTTGAACTGAGTGGCTTGCTGGGCTAAGACTCTAAACCAGAACTGGCAGATTCCTGTTCCTAACTGGACCTGAATGAAACAAAGCTGTCATCGCTGAGACTGGATTCCCATTCCCAGATTAATTCATGAAATTCCACAAACCGTCCTGGTGGGATTTGAACTTCCAGACCATGAGCCTGGGGCCTGTCAGTCTACGTGCCCAATGACAGTACTGCTGGGCCACCATCGGCCCACTTCAGGTGGTGTCAGGCCACCCCCCCCCCCCCCCCCCCCACACTCTCCTACTCCCCACCTTCCCTTCACTGCCTCACCATTTGTCCTTTCCCTCCTGCTGACCAGAACAGACAGGCCACACCGAAAACAACAGGAATGGCTCCCAACGAAAGGCCTGAGACATAGCTCGAGGTGACTGATACTTTAAACAGTTTCACAGTCTGCAAACCAAACAACAAAGACGGGGTGGGATAGACAGACAGAGAGAAACAGCAGAAATTGGGAAGAATTCAGATCTCTGGGCGACAGACACTGAAAACACGTTAGGGCTTACACATTAAATAAAAACACAATGAACAATTAAGCATCAGAGCCAACCACAGACTGAATTAGTTCCTACAAATGTTTCTTTATTCGTTCATGGGATGAGGGTGGCACTGGTTAGGCCAATGTTTTTTGTCCAGAGTCACCCACATCGCTGTGGGTCGGTAGGTGAGACTAGCTTCCTTCCTTCAAGAAGGTTAGTGAATCCAGAGGAGAAAGTGAGGACTGCAGATGCTGGAGATCAGAGCTGAAAATGTGTTGCTGGAAAAGCGCAGCAGGTCAGGCAGCATCCAGGGAACAGGAGAATCGACGTTTCGGGCATGAGCCCTTCTTCAGGAATCCAGTGAATCCAGAGGGGCATTTTCCCTTGACAGTTGACAATGGATTCATGGTCATCATTAGACTCTTAATTCCCCCATCTGCCGTTAGCTGGGTTAGCAGTGCAACAATAATACCACAAGCCCATTGTCATCGTGACTTCTCAACCAGATGAAACACGTTGTCCGAGTTTAGTTTGGAACTTGAGAAGGTGAGAAAGAACTGGCTGTGAGACTCGATCTGCTGGGTCTCATTATTTCTGCGAATTAAATTACATTCTCTGAATCCATAAATGTTTCCAAACAGTATGTTTCCACCATTTTGTTAGAAGGAGTTGAAGCAGAAACCACAACACCTTCAAAGTTCAGTACAGAAATAAAGATGGATTGAACAGGAATCCATCTTTTGTTTTTGAGCGCAGGGATTCCTGTATATCAATACAATTGTTATGTCCATTCGGCAGTACTGTAACCTTTCATTGCTCTTCCTGTACCAGGCTCTGGTCATTGTCATTATTCTGGGATGGCTGTTTGTACCAATCTACATCAGAGCTGGGGTGAGTAGCTTCTCATTTTGATCCTTTCCTGAGCTGTGGTATTTTCTCCTGTTTGCACAACTCTGACTGTCTCCTCTCCTCAAGGTGGTGACCATGCCGGAGTACTTGAAGAAGCGATTTGGAGGGAATCGGATCCGGATTTATCTCTCTGTGCTATCGCTTTGCCTCTACATATTCACCAAGATATCGGTGAGTTCCGAGCCCTGTCCTTGAACCACGCCACGGACACGTTAGAAAAACAACGCAAAGCTCCCGGTCTAGCTCAATAGGTTGGGAAGTTTGATGGTTAAACGGGGCATGAGCAAACCCTGGGATGCTGCGCAGGAACAGGAGACTGGGCTGCACCATTATCATCTCCATGTGACATAGGCCAGGCCATCCCTCATGGCCCAGAGGGTAGTAAAGAGTCAACCACATCACAGTGGACCTGGACTCACTGTCCTCCCCTCAAGGACAATAGTGAACCAGATGGGTTTTTACACGGTCACCATTCGGTCAGCTTTCAACTCCAGATTCTTGTTTGTCGGGTTTAAATTTCTCCGTTTGCCACAGTTAGAATCCAATCCAGGTTCCCACTGCAGGTCAGGACTCCACTGCTCCATCACTGCCTCCCCACACTGCCAAACCACCTTCCTGCCCTGTGATGTTCCACACTCGGAGCAGAGGATCAAACAAAGAGGTAATATTGACAGGGAAAGATGCAAGATCCATCCCATATCACAGCCTTGCGCATGACTGTGCACTGAACCTTCCAGACCCCGCAGGAAATGTGTCAAGAGGAAGGATTTGCTTCCAATCACCTACCGATCAGGAATGGAGGGCACAGATTTAAAGTAATCAGCAAAAGTGGGATGAGGAAGAACTTTTCCACACAGTTAAGAGTCTGGAATGCTTTCCCTGAGGCATGGAAAAGGCCTTGAGGTGAGATGTCTATTCCAGTGTGGAAACAGGCCATTCGGCCCAACAATTCCACACCAACACTGAAGAGTAACTCACCCATTCCCCTACTACTCTACATTTACCCCTGACTAATGCACTGAACCGACACATCCCTGAACACAATGGTGAATTTGGCATGGCCAATTCACCTAAGCTTTGGACTGTGGGAGGAAACCCACGCAGACACGGGGAGAATGTGCAAACTCCACACAGACAGTCGCCCGAGGCTGGAATCAAACCTGGGTCCCAGGTGCTGTGAGGCAGCAGTGCTAACCACTGAGCCACCGTGCCACATTGGAACAGTTATGTGATTCTGCAACAGGGACAAATGGAGAGTTACTCTGCAGATCCACTTCGGGGAAGATGTTTAATAGTCATGTCGAATGTAAAATGATAAGTGTAAAAGTATGAAGCAGGGAAGTGAGAATTTGGACTAAGTAGTGTTGAGGGTAAAATAACTACCCAGAGGTCGGTATCCCGTCACTAAGTCCCCCTTTATTTACACAGGGAGAGTCCTTGACCCTGATCCAGCTCCTTCAGAGCCAGCTCTGAGTGAACAGGATGTCTGACCTGCCTGTACTTATCTGTCAGCCAGGGCTCCCTGATTAGACCAGACGAATAAACCCCAATCAGGGAACTCATGTTCGATGTAGTGCACCTTGCTGACTGCGTTACAATCATGACACAGGGCATCACAACATCTTTTAGCTGAGACTGTTCTCCGGCGGTGAAGCAGCTGGAGTAAGATCCACAATGGGGCCTGTGTGTATGGCCAGAGAATGGCATGAACTTGATAACTGTAAGCCTGGGTGGCACAGTGGCTCAGTGGTTAGCACTGCTGTCTCCCAGTGCGAGGGACCCGGGTTCAATTCCAGCCTTAGGTAACTGTCTGAGTGGAGTTTACACCTTCTCTCTGCGTGGGTGTGCTCCAGTTTCCTCCCACAAAGATGTGCGGAGCTAGCCAAGGTAAATAGCCCATCACATGCAGGATAGATGAATTAGCCACAGGAAATGCAGAAATGGGGTGTGGGTCTGGGTGGGATGCTCTTCAGAGGGTCAGTGTGGACATGATGGGCTGAATGGCCTGCTTCCACACTGTAGGAATTCTATGATGGGTCAAACAGCTTACTTGTGGTATTAACGTGCGAGAACAAAACCCTGAAGGAATTCAGTGGTTTGTTTTCTAACCAGAATGCTCAAATTCCTTGAACATTCCTCTGTATCTGTGCCACCTTCTCCATCCCCACCCTAAGGCCTTCCAATTCTGGCCTCCTGCTGTGCTCCAAGTTCACTTGACCCACCACTGATAACCACCCCTTCAGCCACCAAGGTGCGCCATTAGCTAACTAAAGCTTCTCACCTCTCCCTCCCTCTTCTCCCTTAAAATCTGCTTAAGATCCGAACTTTTTGTTCCCACTGTTCTAACATCTCCGTCTTGGTGAAGTATTTTGTCACCTCCCTTTCACTCTGTCAGAGCTGCGTTATTGTTGCTATTGTAAATGACGACACAGCACGTTTCACAGATCCTTCCCGTTGCTGAGTCTTTGACAGACTTCAGATCACTCAGACTCGTGAGAGCTCAGCTCCTTTCGCAGTGCTTGTTTGAGCTGTGCTGAAAATGTGTTGCTGGAGAAGCGCAGCAGGTCAGGCAGCACCCAAGGAGCAGGAGAGTCGACGTTTCGGGCATGAGCCCTTCTTCAGGAATGAGGAGGGTGTGCCAAGCAGGCTAAGATAAAAGGTAGGGAGGTGGGACTTGGGGGAGGGGCGTT
>NW_025215354.1:51477-53429 GCF_004010195.1 Chiloscyllium plagiosum
GGGAACAGGAGAATCGACGTTTCGGGCATTAGCCCTTCTTCCTTGACCTGCTGCACTTTTCCAGCAACACATTTCCATCTCTGATCTCCAGCATCTGCAGACCTCACTTTCTCCTCGTTTGACAGTGCGAAGGTCCATTTGTGTCGCTGCTGCACACACTCAACTTTATGGCCCCAAATTTGCTGACATGTGTAATAAGGTTTAAATCTTTGAGAAGGGTTGTGGTATATAAATCAATTGTTAACAAAATTTCACAAGCAAGGGTGCAGAGGTCACACAATCCTATTCGGAATGATGCCTTGCTGTAATAATATTAATAATCATAATTGCTTTCAGTGTGACTGTAGCGAACAAGTAGGGACTGAACCATAAATGGACCATCCATCAACGAGAGATGGAAATGTGTTGCTGGAAAAGCGCAGCAGGTCAGGCAGCATCTCGGGAACAGGAGAATCGACGTTTCGGGCATTAGCCCTTCTTCCTTGACCTGCTGCACTTTTCCAGCAACACATTTCCATCTCTGATCTCCAGCATCTGCAGACCTCACTTTCTCCTCATACATCAACTAGGAACAGTGTAAGCGGTTGAGACTCATCACATCCAATCTGTTTTCGTTTTGCTTCTGTTGAACCACTGGGCTGAGCTCATAGAATCCTGACAGTGTGATTAGATTAGATTACATTACAGTGTGGAAACAGGCCCTTCGGCCCAACAAGTCCACACCGCCCCGCCGAAGCGCAACCCACCCATACCCCTACATTTACCCCTTACCTAACACTACGGGCAATTTAGCATGGCCAATTCACCTGACCTGCACATCTTTGGACTGTGGGAGGAAGCCCGAGCACCCGGAGGAAACCCACGCAGACACGGAGAGAACGTGCAAACTCCACACAGTCAGTTGCCTGAGGCGGGAATTGAACCCGGGTCTCTGGCACTGTGAGGCAGCAGTGCTAACCACTGTGCCACCATGTGGAACCAGGTGATTTGGCCCATCATGTCCATGCTGACCCTCTGAAGAGCACCCCTCCCAGGCCCACCTCTGTAACCCTGCATTCCCTGCAGCCAACCCTCCTTTGGACTGAGGGAGGAAACCAGCGGATGTACGCACGCACAATGTGGTGTTAACTCGCTGGAATAAAACTTCAAAGGAGTTCAACTGTTTTTTTTAAATCAGAAAGCTCAAATTCCTTGAACATTCCTCTGTATCTGTGTGACCTTCTCCAGCCCTATAAACCCCCACCCAAAGATATCGTTACTCTTCCAATTCTGACTTGCTGCCGTGCTCCAAGTACCTTTGACCAGTCATTCAAGTAATTGAGTATGCTTACGACTGAGATAAGCAGATTCTTGAGTATCAAGGGTTACAGGGAGAAAATGGGGTTGAGGAACCTATCAGCTGTGATTGAATGGTGGAGCAGACTCAATGGGCCGAATGGCCTAATTTCTGCTCCTGGGTCTATGGTCTTAATGTGCAAGCTCCACACAGGCAGTCACCCAAGAGTGGAATCGAACCTGGGTCCCTGGTGTTGTGAGCCAGCAGTGCTAACCACTGAGCCACCTCTGAATTGTCTCCAGGAGATGTACGCACTTGTTTAGGCCACACCCAGAGAACTGTGCACAGATTTGGTCTCCTTATCTCAGGAAAGATTGTCCCAGAGGGAGAGTTCCCGGGGTGCTGGGACTGTCCTGCGAAGAGAGATTCAGGCCTGCATCCTGTAGACATTTGAAAAATGGATGGCTCAGTGGTTAGCACTGCTGCCTGACAGTGCTACGAACCGAGGTTTGATCCCAGCCTTGGGGGTGACTGTCCTGTGAGGAGTTTGTATGTTCTCCACTGTAGAGGTAAAAACAATGACTGCAGATGCTGGAAACCAGATTCTGGATTAGTGGTGCTGGAAGAGCACAGCAGTTCAGGCAGCATCCGAGGAGCTTTGAAAGCGACGTTTCGG
>NW_025215354.1:56776-102882 GCF_004010195.1 Chiloscyllium plagiosum
GCCTCATCTTCCTCCTCGGAACACTTCAACCTCAGGGCATCAATGTGGACTTCAACAGTTTCCTCATTTCCGCTTCCCCCACCTCACCCTAGTTCTAAACTTGCAGCTCAGCACTGTCCCCATGACTTGTCCGGACTTGTCCTACCTGCCTATCTCCTTTTCCACCTATCCACTCCACCCTCTCCTCCCTGACCTATCACCTTCATCCCCTCCCCCACTCACCCATTGTACTCTGTTCTCCCCTGTGTCTGGTATGCGTTTACTCCCATAATCCAAAGATGCGCAGGTCAGGTGAATTGGCTGTGCGATATTGTTCAGGGATTGTAAGTTAGGTGCATTAGTCAGGGGTAAATGTCGGGGAATGGGTCAGGGTGGACTTTTGGGCCAAAGGGCCTGTTTCCACAAGGTAGGGATTCGATGAGCAGCAGAGATGCGTTTAAGATATTTCCCCTGAGTGGAGAACCTAGAGCCATTTAAGAATGAAGGGACTGCGGACATGAGGAGAATTTTTTTTAAATCTGAAGGTGATGATCATTTGGAATTTTCTACCACAGGGAGATGTGGAGGCTCAGTCTTTGAGGAAGTTTCAGACAGGCTGATAGATTTCTGATGACCAGTGCGTAAAGGGTTGTGGGTAAAAGTGTTCGATCAGCTATGGCCATATTGAATGGTGGACCAGGCGTGATGACCCACTCCTGTTTGTACGTTTCCCTAAATAAAGGGTTTGGAGGGATATGGGCCGGGTGCCGGCAGATGGGACTAGGTTGGGTTGGGACATCTGGTCGGCATGGACAGGTTGGACCGAAGGGTCTGTTCCGTGTTGTACATCTCTATGACTCTATGACTCTGTGGGTGCCAAAAAAATGGTCTGCATTTTTAAGAAGCATATACCAGCACCAAGTTCTCCCAGATTGGTTTTAGTACATTGAGGAAAACAGCAGCAATCTGAGGGATATGTACCAATCAGGGAAGCCATTGGCCTATTCATCTCATCCCTGTTATCTCTTTTCCCAATGTCTCTCTAACACCTTTCTGTCCTGGTCATTCATGAGATGTGGGCATCACTGGTTGGGCCAATATTCATTGTCCATCTTTAATCAGACTGGTTAGAGTCATAGAGACGTACAGCACGGAAACAGACCCTCCAGTCCAACCCGTCCAAGCTGACCAGATATCCTAAATTAATCTCGTCCCATTTGCCAGCATTTAGTCCATATCCCTCAAAACCCTTCCTATTCACATACGAATCCAAATGCCTCATAAATGTTGCAATTGTACCAGCCTCCACCACATCCTCTGGCAGATCATTCCATACACGTACCACCCTCTGTGTGAAAAAGTTGCCCCTTAGGTCCCTTTTATATCTTTCCCCTCTCACCCTTAACCTATGCCCTCTAGTTTTGGACTCCCCCACCCCAAGGAAAGTATCCTTTGATGTTTGGAATGTTTTTCCCACCAGAGCATTGGGTGAGGGATGGTACAGAATTGTCTTTATATATCAGATACCATTTGACTTTCGGAAATTCTCAAATTGCCTGCTGGCAAACAATAGCCCATCATCTGTGACCAACACTTCTGGGAGACCGTGTACTGCAAAAGATGCGCGCAGTATTTCTGTTGTCATCTCCATGTTTGATGAATGAATCCTATGCACGTCCAACCACTTTGAATGGGTGTTCACCATTGAGCCAATGAAAGGTCCTGCATAGTCGATGTGTAACTCAGTCCAGGTGTGGGGGAGCGGCTGGCGGTAATTTTTGTCCTGGTTGGCACTCTGGGCACTCCCCCATCAGCACGCCTATGTCTGCGTCCACACCTGGCCACCAGACATAACATCTCACCAACATATTCATCTTGGAAACCCCTAGATGACCCAGCTGGAGTTTAGCCAGTATCTGGCTGTGACCTTTGCTTGGGGACAATCATTCTTCCTCCCCAAAATAATACACCCATCCTGTGCTGTGATCTGGTCTCTCCGAGTCAGAGAAGGTTTCAACTCGGGTTGCGAGCCCCCTTTGGTATCCCCCATCACCACCAGCTGTTTCAGTTTGGTCAGGACCAGATCTTTCTGCAGCCCACAATCTGATATTGTCAGCTACGACTGGTAGTGTGTCCAGAAACTGTAGAACCATTACAGACTCTTCCAGTGGGTGGTGTACCTGTCAGCAGGTGACAACTCAATGCATCCACATTTGTTACTTGACCTCCTGGATGGTGTTCCAATTTGTAATTAAGAGCTCTTAGAATTAGAACCCACCACTGAATTCAGCCTGAAGCTAAGGACAGCACTGCCTTGTCCTATTTGAGTAGACCCAGCTGAGGTTTGTGGCTTGTTATTATAACAAATTTACCCAATAAAAGTATTGGTGAAATATCCTGACTCCAAAAATGACTGCCAAACCTCCCTTCTCTATCGGGGCGTATTTACACTCTGCATCAGCCAATGTCCTGGGTGTATATGCTATTGGGCATTCCTCTCTATTGGGCCACCAACTACCCCAATGCCATACAGGGAGGCAACGCATGTCAATACCAGATCTTACTTGGAATCATAGTGTGCCCACACCTTACAGGATGATAAGCTGTGTCTTCACTTCCCTGAAAGACAAGGCCTGGCTACGCAACCTTTTCCAAGGCTGCCCCTGTTTTTTTCGGAGTTGATGCAAAGGTGCCAGGATGGAGGCCAGGTTATGTATGAACTTTCCGTAATAGTTCCCAAGGAAAGACCGAGGTTTCGGTACACATGTGGGAGCTGGGGCACCTTTGATCACCCTCATTGTATCTTCCACCAGGTGTAACCCAGTCTTGTTGATTTTGTAGCCCAAGTAGGGGGGGGTTTGGAATATACATTTTCTGCTTCTAAGGTGCGTGTGAGACCCATCTAAAGACTGTGGCCAACTTCTCTGAGTGCTCCTTATTGATCTTGCCTGTTATTAGCACACCATCTAGATAAATAGTGGCCTGGGACAGACCTTGTAAAATGTTTTCCATCATCTGCTGAAGAACTGCACAGGCTGATGAGACCCCAAAAGCTCTCTCTCACATAATGATACAAACCCTTATGGGTATGAATTGCAGCACATTTTATGGAATCCTCACCTAACCACATCTGCAGTTAACACATGGCTCATGTCCAGCTTGTGTGAAGGACAGCGATCCCCACCCCACCCCACCCCTCAGGTTTGAGTACAGGGTGTTAGAGATTAAGCATTTATTCCAATCACCAATTCATCGCCACCAAGACATTTCAAGGATAATTAGGGGCGGGCAATAGATGCTGACCCAGCCAGTGACACCCACATCTCATGAGTGAATGAAGAAAAATAGGCTTGCTCTGTGTCGCTGGGTCACACTCCTGAAGCTTCCATCCTAACAGCATTGTGGGTTTACCTCCACTAACGGACTCAGTCAGGCAGCTCACCACTACTTTCTCCAGGCCTGTGTCTGTGATCAGATCTCCAGTTGGCAACTGTCACATGTGCCAGCAGCTGGTTTTGGCGGGACTAGCAGAGGGGCAGAGAGGGCATTACACATGCGTCCACCCTCACACCCAAAGGGGATCACTTTGTGACAGCAAAAGGAGAAATGTCAGAATATTTACTGAGTACCCTTTCTTCATCTGTTTCTTCCAGGCGGACATGTTTTCAGGAGCCATATTTATTCGAGAGGCGCTGGGATTGAACTTGTATGTTGCCGTGGTGATCCTGCTTTCCATCACTGCACTGTATACTGTGACGGGTAAGAGCACGCATCAGGAGAGCTCGGCTCTGTCAATCCTGACTTCTCCGCAGTCAGCGAGGACGATTAAAGGTTAATCCACACCAGAGTCAGGAGGAATGGGGGGTTGGGGGAGGTGTGGCAGGGGTGGGGAGAAGTGGAGATGCTTGTTGGTGGTGCTGATCCTGTAACCACTGGCAACCCGATGTGAATATGAAGCAGATTGAAGGTGCAGGGGCTGTGGGAGGCAGACAGATGCAATCTTGCACATGGCGTGACACGAGGCGTTCGGCCGAGATGGAGCACAGATTCATCGTAATGACATTTACCCATTGAGGGGAGGTGGGCCAACATTTCTGACCCATCCCTAATAGCCCTGGAGAAAGTAGTGGTGAGCTGCCTGACTGAGTCCGTGTTAGTGGAGGTAAACCCACAATGCTGTGAGGTTGGAAGCTTCAGGAGTGTGACCCAGCGACAGTGAAGGAACAGCGACATGTTTCCAGGTCAGGATGGTGAGTGGCTTACGGGGGAACTTGCAAATGGTGGCATTTCCATGTATGTCTTGCCCTTGGGCTTTGAGATGGTACTGGTTGGTTGTATGTTATAGTTGGCGGGTGTTACAGTTGGTACGTGTTATATTGGATAGTGTTCATTTAAGAGGTGGGTCAAATGACATGAGTGAGTCATTAGCCAGGTTCGTGGGCTTGTCCAGACTCTTACAGAGTACACGGTTTCAGAATAAAACATTCCTGTTGAGTTCCAGCAAACAATGAGTTTGTCTGTTCTTTAATTCTGACTGGAGCCAAGTAATTGCGCAGTCCAGAATAGTTGTGCGTTAGGAAGGTGCTCGCTGAAGAGAGTTGATGAATTTCTACAATGTCTCTTATTGATGGTGAACTCTGCTACTGCTCAGTGTTGGTGGTGGAGGGACTGGATGCCTGTAGATGTGGTGCCAATCAAGCAGGCTGCTCTGTCCTGGATGGTTTGGCGCTCCTTTGCTGGACATTAGGGTAGGAGTACCCACCCCGTCTTTCGTCAACTCACGTGTCTCCGTCTCCATGGGGGTCAGGTTCAAATGAGCGGCTTGTCTCCTTCGATCTTCACACTTTGCTTATTATTGGGGCTTCCCTTTACTCCACCAGCAGGAGGGGAAGGGAACGTGAGGAATCCCTTCCTGCTGACCCTAGCCCCTGGGATCAGTTTCCATGTACCGCTGTTCTCCCCAGCTCACCGGATGGCATGAGGAAGGTGGATATGGGGAAGCAGATACCTGTAACTGCAATGCAGCTAGAAACCCATGGTGAGGCGACAGTGGGTGATTCGCTGACCATCTGATGCCTCCAAAATGTCCATGGATCGCACATCAGACTGACTGCTCGGGGACTGAGGAGATTATTAATTTCTCTCTCTCTCTAATGAGAGAGCAGCCCCTATGGTCTGGTAAGATGATGGCGACTTGGGTGGTATGGTGGCTCAGGGGTTAGCCCTGCTGCCTCACACCGGCAGGGTCCTAGGTTCGATCCCAGCCTCGGGCGACTGTCTGTTTGGAGTTTGTACATTCTCCCCGTGTCTGTGTGGGTTTGCTCTGGTTTCCTCCCACAGTCCAAGGATGTGCAGGTCAGGTGAATTGGCCAGGCTAAATTGCCCAGAGTGATAGGTTTATTAGTCAGGGGTAAATGTGAGGGAATGGGTCTGGGGGCTGCTCTTCGGAGAGTCGGTGGAGACTTGTTGGGCTGAAGGGCCTGTTTCCGTACTGCAGAGAATGTAACCTAATATGTGTATGCATGTATCTGTGAGTATGTGCAAAACAGCACGTGTGCATGATTCTATCTATGGGTGTGCGGTATCTGTGACAGTGGTTTTCAATGGTTCTGTGTATGTATGTGCATTCTGTAGGGGAAGCAGTTTTAGTTTCAACACAATTAAGTTCCAAAGGGTGAATTCCACACATTTGTTGCAATATTAACTCCCCTGTGTAACAGAGAGGAATGTTGGCACTGTTGCTGGAGCCCAGTGTGTGTGAAATAGCAGGGAGTTATTCGGTTACTTATGGAAACAGTAATCATGGGCTAACTAAACTTAAAATGATGCCAATACTATCAAGCTCCAGACAATTCCATCCTGTTCCCCTTGAGTGTAAATGTCAGAGCTTCAGGCGAATGCTGCAATGAGCTGTCATGACTCAGCGTCAGCAGGGCAACTTCATTCCAAATTCCATTCCTCCCACCCTATATCAGATTAACTGGTATTAACAACAACAACATGCATTTAATAACACTTTCAGTCCAGCAAAGGCATTTCACAAGAATATCATCAGGCAGAATAACGAGATACTGAGGGAGATACCTGGACAGGTGATCAAAGACATCGGTTAGTGGGGCAGATTGGAAGGGAATCTTGAAAGCGTTAGGGGCTGTTTACAGAGGGAATTCCAGAGCTTGGGAGCTGGATGGTGAAGGACTGGTTCAGTAAAGACTTACAAAGATGTTGCCCAGGTTGGAGGATTTGAGCGAGAGGGAGAGGCTGAACAGGCTGGGGCTAATTTCCCTGGAGTGTCGGAGGCTGAGGGGTGACCTTATAGAGGTTTATAAAGTCATGAGGGGCATGGATAGGGTAAATAGACAAAGTCTTTTCCCTGGGGTGGGGGAGTTCAGAACTAAGAGAGCATAGGTTGAGGGTGGTGCGTGTATGGAATGAGTTGCCAGAGGAAGTGGTGGAGGCTGATACAATTGCAACATTTGAAAGGCATCTGGATGGGTATGTGAATAGGAAGGGTTTAGAGGGATATGGGCCAAGTGCTGGCAAATGGGATTAGATTAGGTTAGGATATCTGGTCGGCATGGACAAGTTGGACTGAAGGGTTTGTTTCCGTGCTGTATGTCTCTATGATTCTATGACTGGCAGCCAATGTATTGATGGGAAGGAAGTCAGACGAGAGGTGATACAATATACATTGGCACCATCAGTTAGGACCAGGGCTGGGAAATCAGGCTCGGTTCCTCCTTCAGTTTGTAACTCGGTCCACCCTCTTTGAAAGCACTCATGCATAAATAGGCAAAGACGTGAACTAAATCTCACCCTCGTTTTATACTCTGACCTGCTGGATACGCCCCCTGTTTTGTTCACATTCAATGAATAACATTGGTGGTGTGACGTGAGTCCACGTTGCAGCCAGTGAGTGCTCCAATAACTAGGGAAGGTGTCGTGGTATGGTTAATAAGGTACCTGCCTCTGGGACTGTGATCTGGATTCAAGTCTCACACCATAGCAGAGAGATCGACACGACAGGATAAAGGCCCTGTGGCCCATCATATCTGTACTGGTCAAACACAACCGCCTAACTATTCCAATCCCATTTTCCAGCACTTGGCTTATTGTCTTCTATGCCTTGGCATTGCAAATGTATATCTAGATACTTTTAGATTAGATTATTTACAGTGTGGAAACAGGCCCTTCGGCCCAATAAGTCCACACCGACCCGCAACCCACCCAGACCCATTCCCCTACATTTACCCCTTCGCCTAACACTGTGGGCAATTTAGCATGGCCAATTCACCTGACCTGCACATCTTTGGATTGTGGGAGGAAACCAGAGCACCCGGAGGAAACCCACACAGACACAGGGAAAATGTGCAAACTCCACACAGACAGTCACCTGAGGTGGGAATTGAACCCGGATCTTTGGTGGTGTGAGGCAGCAGTGCTAACCACTGTGCCATCGTACCACCCACTTACACACATTGAAAAAAATGCTTAAAACGTTATGAGGGTTTCTGCCTCCAAAACCCTTGTAGGAGTGGCTTCCACATCCCACCATTCTCTGGGAGAAAAGAACTTCCTCACATCTCCTCAACCTCTTGACCCTTACTTTAAATCCATACCTCCGGTCAATAATTCCTCCATCAAGAGGTTTCCGCCCATCTATCCTGCCTTTATCCCTTACAGTTTTACACATCTCAATCACATCCCTTCTCAATCTCCTCTGCTCAAAGGAAAACAACCCCGGTCTGTCCAATCACTTTTCATCAGGTGGAATAAGGTGAGGGTGCTTGCAGCACAGTTTGGTACCTGGGATTTCGATGTTGCGGCCATTTCGGAGACATGGATAGAGCAGGGACAGAAATGGTTGCTGCAGATTCCAGGATTGAGATGTTTCAGTAAGAACAGAGAAGATGGTAAAAGAGGGGGAGGTGTGGCATTGTTAGAGAAGAACAGTATGATGGTGGCAGAAAAGATGTTTGAGGATTCGTCTACTGAGGTAAGTTTGGGCTGAGGTTAGCAACAGGATAGGAGAGGTCACCCTGTTGGGAGTTTTCCATAGGCCTCCAAATAGTTCCAGAGATGTCGAGGAAAGGATAGCAGAGATGATTCTGGATAGGAGTGAGAGACACAGGGTAGCTGTTACGGGAGGCTTTAACTTTCCAAATATTGACTGGAAATACTATAGTTTGAGCACTTCAGAAGGGTAAATTTTTTGTCAATTTGTGCTTCTGTTAGGATGAAATGTGAAGGCTCAGTTAGAGCGCTTGAGAGATACAGGTTAGCCAGGAAGGACCTAAAGAGAGAGTTAAGGAGAGCCAGGAGGGGACATGAGAAGTCGTTAGCAGATAGGATCAAGGAAAACCCTTTCTATAGGTATATCAGGAATAAAGGAATGGCTCAAGAAAGATTAGGGCCAATCAAAGCTGTGCGTGGAGTCAGAGGAGATAGGGGAAGTGCTAAATATTTTTCATTCACACTGGAAAAAGACAATGTTATCGAGGAGAATACTGAGATCCAGGCTACTAGAGACAGGATTGAGGTTCATAAGGAGGAGGGGTTAGCAATTCTGGAAAGGGTGAAAATAGATAAGTCCCCTGGGCCGGATGGGATTTGTCCTGGGATTCTCTGGGAAGCCAGGGGGAGATTGCAGAGCCTTTGGCTTTAATCTTTGTGTCGTCATTGTCTACAGGAATAGCCTGTAGTGTTCAGGGGTATACAGACTAGGTGGATTATCCACAGGAAATGCAGGGTACCTTAGGTAAGGGGATGGGTCTGGGTGCAATGCTGTTTGGACGGTCATTGGGGACTAAATAGGGTGAGCGGAGGATTCTATTAACTCTATGCCTCAACTAATAAAGGCAAGTATCCAATATGGCTTCTTAACCACTTTTTTCCTCTTGCCCTGATACCTTGAGGATTCAGTGAGGCATGCACACCAACATCCCTCTGATCCTCAGTACTTCCCGTTCATCATGTATTCCCTTGTTTGTCCTGCCGATGTGCATCACCTCACATTTATCTGGATTGAAAACTGAACACCCGGGCTCAGTCTTGAGGCCAGTGCCTTCGCCCTTGGAGCTCTGATGTTTAAGGTCTTGATGTTCAAGGGGGAGTTGCATGTGTCCAAATGGGTTTAGCATTAACCTGCAGACCCTTCTGGTATCCGCTGCTACAAGCTACAGAGCTTCGTTTCCAGCCAAAAGGGTGTGGTAGCTGGAGACAAACAGCTTGCCCCATGTTAAAAACCCCAGGTTCACTGTGAGGAACAGTCAGAGAGTACCGAACTCCCAGCCAACAGTGCTCAGGATGAGTGACAGGTTAATTTGTCCTTGGTGCATTTGATCACAGCAGCCTTGTTGTTCTGTCGGGTTGAAACGATTTTGAACACAATGCCTGCATTCAGACCAAGCAGCAATCGATCTCTCACACACTGGCTCCCTCGCTCAGTTTGTTCACCTATTAATGCAAAGCTGTTGGATATGGGACTGAAAGGGTTAATTCCTGACTGAGTGTTCTACCCAATGTGCTGACGTCGCAAGGACTTAGGGCAGAGTAAGGTAGGTGGTAGATAGATCAACACCGACCTCCCAACACTCTTTGTAGTAATCTGGAACCTATTCTTATAACCTGTGGTTACTTGGAGAGATGCAATTCTCATTAAAACACACACATTTGGCCACGTAAACAATCCACACGATTGAAAGATACAAAAGATATGACTGATTTGGAAACATTTTCGAACACTGTGGGAGTGTCGGTTTCAATACGAGCACAGTGACACTCGAGAAGCTTGACATCATCCAGGACAAACCAGCTCCTTGATTGACACCACATCCTCAAGCACCCACTCCCTTCCCCACCGATGCTCAGTAGCAGCAGTGTGTACTGTCCACAAGGCACACTGCAGAAATTCACTAAAGATCCTCAGACAGCACCTTCCAAACCCACGACCGCTACCAGCTGGAAAGACAAGGGCAGCAGATACAGGGGAATACCACCCGCTGCAAGTTCCCCTCCAAGCCACTCACCACCCTGACTTGGACATATTCTGCTATTCCTTCACTGTCGGTAGAACAGTGTCCTGGAATTGAAAGATGTGTTGCTGGAAAAGCGCAGCAGGTCAGGCAGCATCAAAGGAGCAGGAGAATCGACGTTTCGGGCATAAGCCCTTCTTCAGGCGATTCTCCTGCTCCTTGGATGCTGCCTGACCTGCTGCGCTTTTCCAGCAACACATCTTTCAGCTCTCACTTTCCCCTAGTGTCCTGGAATTCCCTCCCTCACAGCACTCGAACTGCGGTGGGTCAAGCAGGCAGCTTTTTCTCATGGGCAACAAGGGACGAGTAATGAATGCTGACCCAGCCACATCCCATAAAAAGCAAGTCCGACCTCAATGATTTCCCTGTTGTTTCACTCCTGCTTCTTCCCTGTTTACAAGAGATACAGCTCCAGTTTGAGTGTGAGTCCCTGTGGCTCCTCACAGTACCTTGTTCTTTGTGTACAACTTTGCACCATCACTCATGGCGTTCCTTGTAGCTTTTGCTGAGCGCCAACCCCCCCCCTCCCCCCCAACCCCCCCCCCCCCCCCCCTTCTGTGATCTTCGAGTGTCAAACCACTGAGAGATCCAACAGCCCTTCACAGGACGAGATGGGGGGGAGGGGGGGTGGGGGGGGGTGGAGGGAGTTGTTGAAAGTGAGGCACCTCCCTTTGAAGCGATGGCTGAGTCTTATCCATTTCCTGAGAGATTCTCCCACTGCTGTTACTAACTGCGAAGGTTTTCAGGGTCTTTAAGCATCAGCCTTAATTCATAAAGGGACAACTCTCTGAGCAACCAGAGGCAAATAAAGATGCTCCCTCTTCCGAATGAAATGTCAATTAGTATTCAATCACAGAAACCTGACCGTTAAACCCAGCTTATCCTCATGTTAAAACCATAAGATGGAGGAACAGAAATAGGCCGTTCAGCCCATCAAGTCTGTGCTGCCATTCAGTGAGATCCAATGATTCCTTAGATCCCATGGGCTCTGACCTTTCGAATCAGCCTTCCATGTGACACCTTGTCAAAGGCCTCACTGAATTCCATATAAGCGACATCAACTGCACTGTCCTCATCAATATATCCAGCCACCTTTTCAAAAAACTCAACTAAGTCACACAGGATCTCACGCTAACAAATCTGTGCTAACTGTGAGAAACGAAGCTCAGTCACTTCAATAATTTCAGTCCGAGACAAGATCTGAAGCAATCAGTATGTTTATTATACACTTGCAAGCGTGGTGCCTGAAATAGACACGCAGAGTTTAACAAGTACATATCTTATATCGGATTCACTACTCCCAACCCGGTGCCCATTACTATTGTCTATCTCCTGCCTTATCCGGCCTTGTGCATAACAAAGTACAAGGTTAACTCGTCCGTTTCACCACATCCTGCTGTGGCCCATTGTTAGGTATATCCTCCTTCACTGCTATCTATTTCCCTTACTTGTGATGTTTCCTCCCTTTCCCCAACCATATTGATCCTTATCACCTTTTAATTGGGGTTTGTTTTTGTGTTTTTGCAAAAGTGGGATAACAGATGCTTATAACTACTGCTTGTACAAGCATATCTGGCTAAACCTACATCCTCACAGCACCTTATCTATTTGTCTGTAACATCTACCATTGTTTGCAGGCACGTTGCATTCTTGCATGCACATTTTCGCTAATACAAAAACAATTATATATTTCCTTTACATAGTTCTCATTCTTGTTGACTCAGCTCTTGGTTGAGACAATTATACACTGGTGTGAGTGCCTTTACCTCGCATAAGTAATTATGATTGCAGAAGTAACACTACTTTACCTATATCCCACATAACTACCCCTCATCAATCAATGTCTTGATTGATCCTGTCCTCAGAAGTTTTATCCAATAATTTTCCGACCATGACGTCAAACTAACTGCTCTGTAATGACATGGCCTATCTCTGCTGCCCTTCTTGAATAAAAGAACCACATTCGCTATCCTCCACTTCACTTGTGGCTGACAAAGTATTAAATATATCCACCAGGGCCCCCATAATCTCCTCCCTTGCCTCCGATAGCAGCCTGGGATACATCTCATCAGGATTTGTCCCTGTTAAAACATCTAACACCACCTCTTTATTAATCTTTACATATTCCAGAACCTCACCAGCCCCACTGAAATTCTCCTCTGTGAATACCGATGGGAAATATTCATCGAAGACCTCACCCAAACTCAATGCTTGGATTTCCCCTAATACATCCCACCCTTTCCCGAGTAATCCTCTTATTCTTCGGATAATTATAAAAAGCCCTGGTGCTTTTCACAATCCCATCTGCCAAATATATTTCATGGCCCTCCTAATTTCCTCTTTAAGCAAACGCTTCAACTCTCTCCAGTTTTGAAGGGCCAGTCCTGTTTGTTGATGCACTGTATCTGACATCTTTCTCTTTCTCTTTAAGAACTTTTCCATATCCTGTGATATCCACGGTCCCTAGACCTGCTGCCAAACACACTGAAATCTCACTATCCTACTTTTAAAAGGCTCCCACTTGCCGATGTAGATTTACCTGCAAATAGCTGCTCCAAGTCTCGGCCAGATCCTGTCTAAAACTATTGAAATTGGCCTTCTGCCAATTTAGAAAGTTAACTTCTGCACTGTCCTTATCCCCTTCCCATAGTGGTTTTGAAAGTTATGGTCACCATTCCCAAAATGCACACCCACTGAAACTTCAACCACTTGACTGTCTTCATTCCCTTGCATTCGGACGAGCACTGCTCCATCTCGAATGGGGCTATCTACGTACTGACACAAAACTCTTTCCTGGGTGCACTTTAACAAATCCACACCGTCTCATCCTATGGCAATCCCAGCTAACTTTAGGAAAGTTGAAGTCCCCTACAACTATAACCCTGTTTCTCTCAGATCTTTCTATGATTAGTTTACAAATCTTCCTCGCACTGTTGGGAGGCCTGCAGTATAATCCTAGCAACGTACTTAACCCTTCTACAATGACCTCTTTCATTACTGCCATGATAGTTTCCTTTATCAAGAATGCAATGCCCCGACCTCTGTCGCTTCACTCCCTATCCAACTTAAAACTTGCATACCCTGGAATGTTGAGCTGTCAATTCTGTCCTTCCTTCACAAACGTCTCCATGACAATATCATATTCTCACGTGCTCTAAGTTCATCCACCGACTCACTCAGGATTCTTGCATTAAAATTGGTACAGTTTAGCTTTCCCGACCTCCCATGAGTCTTATCCAGGCCATGGCTTCACCACCTTCTGGAATGTCCTGGCCTTCCTTCTGCATCTGACTGGACCTTACCCCCACTCTGGGCCCCCTGCCTAATTAGTTGAAGATCTCCCTGACAACATGAGCAAATCTCCCAGCAAAGTTATTGGACCCATTGTGATTCAGGTACAACCCATCCAGTTTGAACAGGCCCTTCCTACATAGTCTAGAGACTAACCCAATGACTCAGAAAGAAAGCCTGCCTTACTGCGCCATCCCTTTGGCCATGAGTTCACAGCAACTGAAGAACATAAGGAGCAAGAGTAGGCCATCTGACCCTGGGCTGGCACGGTGGCTCAGTGGTTAGCACTGTTGCCACCAAGCGCCAGGGACCCGGGGTCAATTCCTGCCCTGCGTGACTGTCTGCGCGGAGGTTTGCACATTCTCCCCGTGTCAGCGTGGGTTTCCTCCCACAGTCCAAAGATGTGCAGGTTAGGCGAATTGGCTGTGCCAAATTCCCCAAAGTGTTCGGTGCATTCGTCAGGGGGAAGTGTAGGGTAGGGGTCTGAGTGGGTTGCTCTTCAGAGGATTGGTGTGGACTTGTTGGGCTGAAGGGTCTGTTTCCATACTGTCGGGAATCTAATCTAATCATTCAGTAAGATCAGGCTGGTCATTTTACCTGCACTCAGCTCAACTTACCTGCCTGCTCACCGCAATCTTTAATTCCTTCACTGACTAAAATCTATCTATCTTTACCTTCAAAACATTCATTTGACCTATCTTCCTATACTTGGTAACACTTGGCACTTCAAGTTACCTGGAGATTGCAACCTGATTAGTCTTGTCTTTACACACTTCCTAACTCTCTCAACTCCCATTGCAAAACATCATTTCTGTTTGATCCAACTCAATGATTTCCACTGTCGATTACTCCAAGTGTTTTACTTTGGAAAGTTTTGTTCAATTTTCTTTTTCTTTCCCTTGAGAGATTTCCACTCACCAACTCAAACTTTAACCCGAGGTCTTTGAAGCTGGGAGGGAAGACAGGGCAGCCTCTGTATCACATTGAAGCTGTTCAGAGCAGCAAGCATCAGCAGGGAAAGGAACCAGGAAGGCAAACAGGGACAGAGCAGGAGAGACGATGGAACTGCACAGAAAATCAATCACGGTTTCTACACAGCCACACAGCTCCCCTCAAACCCTCCTCAGTCAGTTAGTCATTCAGAGCGAACACCTCAGATAGTTTCCAAGCCAACGTCAGTCACACTTAACAATATCCAATTGAGACCATCGAATTAAATCAAACAATTAAATCAGGTCAACGTAATCAGAGTTAAATAGTAGCTTTGAGTTTAAAACTTTGTCTTATCAAACTTCAGTATAACCCTATGAGCAAAGTGGTCCAATTCAGTACGCAATTTCCACCAAACCATATTCTCTCATCATCTATTCCTCCAGACACCAACTCACTGACCCCAATCCCGACCCTCAGTCTCGCACTGACACCACTCCTGACCCTCATTTACTCATTGATCTCAATCCTGACCCTCACACTCTCACTGACCCCAATCCCGACCCTCACTCTCTCTCACTGACCCCAATTCGGACCCTCACTCTCTCACTGAACTCAATCCTGACCCTCAATCTCTCACTGACCCCAATCCCACCCTCACTATCTCACTGACACCAATCCAGACCCTCACTCCCTCACTGACCCCAATCCCGACCCTCACTCTCTCTGACCCCAATCCTGACCCTCACTCTCTCACTGACCCCAATCTCGACCCTCACTCTCTCACTGACCCCAATCCCGACCCTCACTATCTCACTGACCCCAAGCCCGACCCTCAGTATCTCACTGACCCCAATCTCGACCCTCACTCTCTCACTGACCCCAATCCCGACCCTCACTATCTCACTGACCCCAATCCCGACCCTCAGTATCTCACTGACCCCAATCTCGACCCTCACTCTCTCACTGACACCCTTCCCTCCTCATTTCCCATTAAAGCCTTCCTTTTCCTGTGGAGAGCCTTGCAGAAATTAGGGTCTCGGGCAGGGGAGGTATGGTGGAGTGATTGTCATCGGAGTTAGTCAGGTGACCATAGGAGAGAAACACCGAAATGATAATGGAGTGTAACAGTAATCCAGAGATAAAGAGAGATGATGCTTCTCGTATATTTCCAAACAATGTCCTCTCTGTGTTCTGGCCTGGGTTTGACTGTTTCGATTTCCTCAGCTCAGAGTTCCTGCTATTATAACAACACTTGTTTACACACAATATGCAGCAGCTAAAATGTGGACATTGTTCCCTAATTACTGACTCCATTTCTCTCACTGGTAACAATCTCAGCTGCCTTTCTGCAACCTCAGTGTTATATTTGGCGCTGAGACGATCTGCTTACCTCATATTCCCAGCATCATTAAATCACCCGTTTCCACCAAGAATCATGGAATTCTGACGGTCTGGATGGAGGGTCTTCAGTCCATTGAGTCGACCCCAACCCTCCAAACAGCATCCTACCCTGATCCACAACCCCACTACCCTATTTATGTACATGACTTGGATGTGAGCATAAGAGGTACAGTTCGTAAGTTTGCAGATGACACCAAAATGGAAGGTGTAGTGGACAGCGAAGAGGGTTACCTCAGATTACAATGGGATATTGTTCAGTTGCCCCAATGGGCTGAGGAGTGACAGATGGAGTTTAATTTAGATAAATGTGAGGTGCTGCATTTTAGAAATCGGAGTGGGATTTCAGGGTAAGATCCTGAGGAGTGTTGCTGAACAAAGAGACCTTGGAGTGCAGGTTCATAGCTCCTTGAAAGTAGAGTCGCAGGTAGATAGGATAGTGAAGACGGCGTTTGGTATGCTTTCCTTTATTGGTCAGTGCTTTGAGTATAGGTTTTGAGAGGTCATGTTGCGGCTGTACAGATTTGTGTAAGGGTGCAGAAAGTATGCTGAAGTTATACAAAACTATAATTAGACCCCACCTGGAGAATTGAGAGCTGACCCAGGCACCACACTTTAGGAGGGAATTCAATGGAGGTTTGTGGGAATGATACCTGGACTTCCAGGGTTCGGTTATGAGGTGAGATTATACAAGAGATGCCTTTTTTCATTAGAAATTAGAAGGTTTAGCGATGTTCTGATCAAAGTCTTCAAGGTATTAACAGGCAAAGACAGGGTAGATAAAGACAAACTATTTCCACTGTTTAGGAGTTTTAGAACCAAGGGCATGGGCTGAGAATTAGGGCCAACCGTTCAGGAGAGATGTTAGAAAACATTTCGACAGACAAAGGGTGGTACTCTTGCACAAATGACAGTGGGTGCAGGATCAGTTGTTAGTTTTACATCTGAGGTAGATATGCTTTTGCGAAGCAAAGTTATGAAGGGATATGGCCAAAGGCAGGTACATGGGGTTAGGCCACAAATCAGCCGTGATCTCATTGAATGGGCGGAGCAGGTTTGAGGGGCTGAATGGTCTGCTCCTATTCCTATGTAAGATCATCCAAACATCCCACTGGCAGCAGATCCTATTCTGACTTACACTGGATCCCAGTAAAGGCATATCTTGATTTTACCATTCTAACCATTGTCTTCAAATCTTTTCTATTCGTCTATCATTTCCCATTGAATCCCATCCTTTCAAAGTGTATTTAGACTGAGAAATATTTATCAACTTGTCACAATGAAGATGGTCGTGGGTTAAGAGCACATGGAGCAAATGGCATTGATGCTTATTAGGGGAAGCTCGGTAGATTCACCTGAGGAGAACGGAATACATGGAGGGAAGGCTGATGGTGAGGATATATCAGTTGGGCTGAATGGCCTACTTCTGTGCTGTACGTTCAGTGCAGTTCTGCAGAACTGCAATAAATCATCCATTAATTAATATGCATGAGATCCCTGACAAGATCCTGCTCTTTATCTTCAATCTTGTTCTTTGTTCAGTTGACATGACCAAAAGTAAATTGCCCACGACTCCAATAGATTCTGCAATTGCACAAGATCATCATTAGTTATTTTAATAAGGTCTTCACAAGCAGAAAGTGACTGTAACTAAGGCTTACTGGTGAAATCTTGTCTCATCTCTGTTGATGAGGGAGGAGATGTCCTCTCCCCGATCACAGCGAGAGAGGTGAAATACAGAAACACAGAAAATAAATGCAGGCATAGGCCATTCGGCCCTTCGAGCCTACACCACCATTCATTGCTGACCATGCAATCTCAGAATCCCACTCCGAGTTTCTCTCTATACCCCTTGATCCCTTTAGGTGCAAAGGTCATGTCCAGCTCCCTCTTGAATGTATCTGACAAACCTGCCGCAACAGCTTCCTGTGGGAGAGAATTTCACAGGTTCACAACTCTCTGAGTGAAGAAATTCTTCCCTGTCTTGGTCCTGAGTGGCTTACCCCTTATTCTTAGTTAAAAATCACACAACACAGGTTATAGTCCAACAGGTTTAATTGGAAGCACTAGCTTTCAGAGTGACACTCCTTCGTCAGGTAGTTGTGGAATATACAATTGTAAGACAGAATTTATAGCCAAACCTTACAGTGTAATATAACAAACAATTAAGGTATTTCTCAATGTATAATTTCAGTTACATCACACTGTAAACTTTTGTTATAAACTCAGTGTTACAATTGTGTTTTCCATAACCACCTGATGAAGGAGCGTCGCTCCGAAAGCTAGTGCTTCCAATTAAACCTGTTGGACTATAACCTGGTGTTGTGTGATTTTTAACTTTGTACACCCCAGTCCAACACCAGCATCTCCAAGTCATGACTATCCTTATTCTCAGACTGTGACCCCTGGTTCTGGACTTTCCCAACACTGGGAATATTCCTCCTGGCATCTAGCCTGTCCAGTCCCATCAGGAGTTTATATGTTTCTGTGAGATTCCCTCATTCATCTAAATCCCAGCCAGTAAAAGCCCAGTCGATCCATTCTTTCCACATATGCCCGTCCGGCCATCCCGGGGATCAGTCTGGTGACCCGTCACTGGGCTCCCTCAGTAGCAATGTCCTTCCTCAGACTAGGAGGCCAAAACTGCACACAGTACACAGGGTGTGGCCTCACCAAGGCCCTGTATAACTGCAGCAAGACATCCTTCCTCCGATACTCAAATCCTCTCACTGTGAAGGCCAGCATGCCATTAGCTTTCCTCACTGCCTGCTGCACCGGCGTGCCAACCTTCAGTGACTGTCCCACCATGACACCCAGGTCTCACTGCACCTCACCTTCTCCTAAACTGCCAACATTCAGATCATAGTGGAAAACTTAAGATCCTGTCCAAAAGACAGGAAGCATCTTATTGATAACAAAATTGCAGATTCAAATTATTTTATCATGCTTTTTACTTTGGCATTATCAGCAAATTTGGAAACACCTTCCCCCAGGCCTCGATCCACATCACTGATCTACCAATGGTCTTGGAACATAGCAACATGGGGAACAGTGACCAGACAGTGTCTTGTATCTATTCCGTGGGTCAGGGCTGATCAGGAGGTCATGCCTGACAAATTTGTTTGAATTATTTGAGGAAGTAACAAGCAGGTTAGACCAAGGAGAACCAATGGATGTTATCTACCTGGACTTCAAGAAAGCCTTTGACAAGCTGCTGCACAGGAGGCTACTGAGTAAGATAAGGGCCCATGGTGTTCGAGGCAAGGTGCAAGCATGGATAAAAGCCTGGCTGTCGGGCAGAAAGCAGAGAGTGAGGATAAAAGGGCCCTTCTCAGGATGGCAGCCGGTGACAAGTGGTGTTCCACAAGGCTCAGTGTTGGCACCACAACCTTTCACTTTACACATGAATGATCCAGATGGAGGAACTCAGGGCATTCTTGTGAAGTTTGTAGACATACAAAGATAGGTAGAGTGATAAGTAGCATTGAGGAGGCGGGGAGGCTGCAGAAGGATTTGGACAGGTTGGGAGAGTGGGCAAAGAAGTGGCAGGGGGAGTACAATGTGGGAAAGGGTGAGGTCATGCACTTTGGTAGGAAAAATAGAGACATGAACTATTTTCTAAATGAGGAGAAAATTCAGAAGTCCAGAATTCTCTCAAGGGAAACTTGCAGTTAGGAAGGTAAATGCAATGATGGCATTTATTTTGAGAGGACTTGAATATAAAAGCAGGGATGTACTTCTGAGGCTCTATAAGGCTCTACTCAGACCACATTTGGAATATTGTGCTCAGCTTTGGGCCCCATATCTCAGTCAGGGTGTGTTGGCCCTGGGGTGTGTTCAGAGGAGGTTCATGAGAATGGTCCAAGGAACGAAAAGCTTAAGATATGAGGAACGTTTGAGGACTCTGGGTTTATACTCGATGGATGAGGAGGGATCTAACTGAAACATACAGAACGAAGGGGGATCTAATTGAATGACCTGGACAGAGTGGATGTTTGGGAGATGTTTCCCTTGGAAGGAGAGACTGGAACCCAAGGGCACAACCTTAGATTAAAGGGAACAGAGATAAGGAGAAACCTCTTCAGCCAGAGAGTGGTGAATCTATGGAACTCACTGCCATAAAAGGCTGTGGAGGCCAGGTCACTGAGTGTATTTAAGTGATACAGATAGGTTCTTGATTGTCAAGGTGATCAAAAGATACAGGGAGAAAGCAGGAGAATGGGGTTGAGAAACATATCAGCCAGGATTGAATGGCGGAGCAGACCTGATGGGTTGAATGGCCTAATTTTTGCTCCTGTATCTTATGGTCTCATGGAAACATTGCTCACCCCAATTCCTCAGAGAAACCACTCTTAGCTCTTACTCTCCGATCTGACCCTAGCCAGTCAAATCCAAGTTACTATCCTCCCCCATTTTTCTCTTCCTCTTCCCATATCAACTCCCTCATCCCATTCCCTCATCTCACGTTTTTCCCAAATCCAACTTAAAGACCTCAGTCCCACAGCCCTAATATCCCTGAGTGCACTGTCAAAATGCATTGGCAAAACTCGTGTCAAGAGGAATCAGAGGGCCATCTCACTACCGTTAGGAGTCACACCAGGCAGTTAGGCAGATGGTTGTGGTTGTTGGAGGGTCAGTCATCTCAGCTCCAGGAGTTCCTCAGGGTAGTGTCCTCGGCCCAACCATCTTCAGCTGCTTCATCAATGACCTTCCCTCCAGCAGAAGCTCAGACATGGGGATGTTCACTGATGGCTGCACAATGTTCAATGGTTAGCATGGACTGGTTGGACTGTAAGGTGTGTTTCTGTGCTGTATAACTCTATGACGATCTCCCACAAACTGCTCCAGGAGACTCTTGTGTATGGTACCTTGTCTGAAAGACCATGTACCACTTCAATCTCCCCCCGCCGCCCACATCTATCACTTCCTCCAGTTGACCCAAATTGTTTTTCTCATTATTTCTCTCGTTGTTTTTTCCTTGTTGCCTGGTAGTGGGGCAGATAATGATTTGCTGGAGGCTTGGTTGTTGCAAACTTGACCAGACGTACAGTAACAGGAGTAGGCCATTCGGCCCTTCGAGACCAAAACTACACAAAATACACCAACTGTGATCTTACCAAGGCCCTGCACAACTGTAGCAATGCATCCCTGCTCCTGCATTCCAATCCATCTGCTATGAAGACCAATGTGCCAGTTACCTTCCTCATCACCTCCTGCACCTGAAATGCTGACTTTCAGTGACTGAACATGGTCAATACTCATGATGTCCAAGACTGGACGTGATGGGAAATGTCCAGAAAGTCATTGTGCCCCAAGACATGATCCCCTGTTGCATCTACATATTCATATTAATCTTTATTTACTCTGAGATGTGGATAGAGTCATAGATTCATACAGCATGGAATCAGACCCTTCGGTCCAACCAGTCCATGCTGACCATAATCCCCAAACTAAACTTGTCCCACCTGCCTGCACTTGGCCCATATCCCTCCAAACATTTCTTATTCATCGACTTATCGAAATGCCTTTTAAACATTGTAACTGTACTTGCATCCACCACTTCCTCTGGCAGTTCATTCCACACGTGAACCACTCTGTGTGAAAAAAGGTTGTCATTTTAAAATCTTTCTCCTCTCACCTTAAAAGTATACCTCCTAGTCTTAAAATCCCCGACCCTGGGGAAAAGACCTTTGCTATACACTTTATTATCTATACCCCTCATGATTTTACAAACCTCTACAGGGTCACCCTGTGCTCCAGTGAAAAACAAATCTGAGCTTATGCTTCTGTTGCAACTGTGACAACATGAATGGGTCTCTTTGACCTCGTTGTTTCATTATTAATGGAAAGTTATTCTGTGTGTTGCTGGCAGGTGGCTTGGCGGCTGTGATCTACACGGACACGTTGCAGACCATCATCATGGTGGTGGGGTCCTTCATTCTGATGGGTTTCGGTAAGTCAACTGCTTCACTGCCCGCGATGTTAATGCATTGCCTCATTCCCCAGCAGCTCCCAGCACCCAG
Organism: Chiloscyllium plagiosum; assembly: GCF_004010195.1. NCBI lineage: Eukaryota > Metazoa > Chordata > Chondrichthyes > Orectolobiformes > Hemiscylliidae > Chiloscyllium > Chiloscyllium plagiosum. Next base: position 78,435 of record NW_025215354.1, read on the forward strand.
TCTCCATAAAAGGAACCAGAGACAGACATTCCCGTATAGCTGATAAAAAGGGGAGGTCAAATCTCAGGCCTTTGCTCCAAAGTCGTTTTGTACTGAGCGTCGAGGAATCGGTCAGGAATGTGGCTCTTTCCCCATAGGACATGCTGCCTTTTTCTCTTCATGTTTCCAGGGGTAATGGGCAAGGCCAGCGCCTGTCACCCCTCCCTACTTGTCCTTGAACTGAATGGCTTGCTCGGGCACCTCACAGGGCAGAGAAGAGTTGACCATGTTGCTGTGGGCTTGGAGTCACATGTAGGCCGGGGCAGGTCAAGACAGCATGTCTCCCTCCTCAAAGGCCGCGAGTGATCCAGATGGGTTTTTACAATAATTGGACACAGTTATCCTGGTCACCATCTCTGAAGTTATTCCAGATGTACAAAGTGAATTTAAATTCCAATAGTTGCCATTGTCACTCGCTTTCCCCCAGTATTCAATCTGTTTGCTCATTCTAAAAATAATCCATACGTGGAAGCAATGGTGATGTCCATTCTGCGCACCAAATCAGACAGAATTACCAGCAGCAAGCAAGGGAGTTTTGACTTGCCTATTCTTTCAATCGTAAATGTCTCCAAGGTAAACATCTCTACCAACCGCTCCAAGTGGTTTGAATAAGACATTAAGCCAAGTCGATCTTGACTCAGGTGGACAGAAAAGAGACTACAACATTATTTTGAAGAGGAGGCAGAGTTTCTTCTGGTGTCCTGACTTAATTCCATCCATCAATTAACATTGCACAGACCTCTGAGCGGAGGAGTTGGGAGGACATGTTGAGGTTGCACAGGATGTTGATGAGGCAACATTTGGAATACTGTGAACAGTTCTCGTTGCCCTGCTATAGGAAAGATATTATTCAATTGGAGAGGGTTCACAAAAGATTTACAAGGATGTCACCGGGACTGGAGGGCTTGAGTTATAAGGAGAGACTGGGACATTTTCACTGTAGCGTATGAGGTTGAGGGGTGACCTTCTAGAGGTTTATAAAATAATGAGGGATATAGATAAGGTGAATAGCCAAGGTCCTCTCCCTAGGCTGGGGTACTTTAAGACCAGGGACATACTTTTAAAGTGAGAGGAGAAAGTTTTAAAAAGTACATGAGGGGCAAATCTTTTACACAAAGGTAGTTCATGGGTGGAATGAAGTGGTGAATATGAGTACAGTTACAGTTTAAAAGGCATTTAGATAAGTAGATGAATAAGAAATGTTTGGAGGGATATGGGCCAAGTGCAGGCAGGCGGGATTAGTTTAGCTTGGGATTCTGGTCAGCACAGACTGGTTGGACCGAAGGGTCTGTTTCCGTGCTGTGTGAATCAATGACTCTTATCGAGACAACAAAGGTATCCAGTTAATAATTCATTGGTGTTTGTAGGACATCGCTCTGGGCAAATTGCCTGTTGTGTTTCCTGCGTGATACAGTGACAACGAAGTATTGTCTGTAAATTCTTTGGGATGTCTTGAGATTACACCAGGCCCTTTATAAATATATTACAATCCCAGGCTATTGTTTTGTGGATGTGAGTTCGAATCCCACCATGGCCGATGTTATTGAATTCAATTTTTAATTGAATGAAAGTCTCCTCATTCAAGAAAATCACTGCTCCTATGTTGGCTCCAATTCCACTGCCATCATCTATGAGTGATCATTTCCATAACAATGGCTAGTTCTGGGTGGTTTAGGAAGTTGGGAGTGTTCTCTTGGCTTCCATAAACCAGGGTCCGGGGCTGGAGCTGGGGGTTTCCATTAGCTGTGCTTGTCTGTCATTTAAGAGAGTTCGGGATGATAGTTTCCTAATACAGGCAACTGCCGATTTCTGGCAAGTTTCTGATAGTTTATTGAAACTTGTTAAGAAGCAACAGTTTAGATATGATACATTAGTTAGTTAATGTGATAACATTTTTGGAATGGCAGCTGGTGACGAGCAATGTCCTGCAGGGTTCAGTGTTGGGGCTACAGCTGTTCACTTTATATATTAATGATCTGGATGAAGGGACTGGGGGCATTCTGGTGAAGTTTACCGATGATACGAAGATAGGTGGACAGGCAGGTAGTACTGAGGAAGTGGGGAGGCTGCAGAAGGATCGAGACAGTTTGGGAGAGTGGTCCAGGAAATGGCTGATGGAATTCAATGTGAGCAAATGCGAGGTCTTGCACTTTGGAAAAAAGAATACAGGCATGGACTATTTTCTTAACGGTGAGAAAATTCATGAAGCCAAAGTACAAAGGGATCTGGGAGTGCTCATCCAGGATTCTTGCAAGGTTGACTTGAAGATTGGGTTTGTGATTAAGAAAGCAAATGTAATGTTGCTATTTATCTCAGGAGGGTTGGGACACAAAAGCAGTGATGTGCTTCTGAGACTTTATAAAGCTCTGGTTAGGCCCCATTTGGAATACTGTGTCCAACTTTGGGTCCCACACCTCAGGAAGGACATACTGGCACTCGACCGTGTCCAGCAGAGATTCACACGGATGATCCCTGGAATGGTAGGCCTAACATACGATGAACAGCTGAGGATCCTGGGATTAGAGTTTAGAAGGTTGAGGGGAGATCGAATAGAAACTTTCAAGATAATGCATGGCTTAGAAAGGGTGGATGCTGGGAAGTTGTTTCCATCAGGCAGAGAGACTCGGACTCGTGGGCACAGCCTTAGAATTAGAGGGGGTCAATTTAGAATGGAAATGAGGAGACATTTCTTCAGCCAGAGAGTGGTGGGCCTTTGGAATTCATTGCTGCGGAGCACAGTGGAGGCTGGGATGTTAAATGTCTTCAAGGCAGAGATTGGATAAATCTTGATCTCGCAAGGAATTAAGGAAATGGGGAGAGTGCGGTGAAGTGGAGTTGAAATGCCCATCAGCCATGATTGAACGGCAGAGTGGACTCGATGGGCCGAATGGCCTTGCTTACACTCCTATATCTTATGGTCTATATAAGTAGAGGTGGTCTCACTAATACCAGAGGATAAAGCAGACTATTGACATGGAATGTGTTGTTCTTGTTAAACTGGTCAAACTGAGGTGTTCGAGAACTTTTCGCTGAGTCTTCTTTGTAGTCGAGGGATGTACAGGCTCAGTGGGTTAGCCACGTGAAATGCAGGATGACAGAGTATAGGGTAGGGAGGGTGGGTCTAGGTGGGCTGCTCTTTGGAGGATCATAGTGGACTCAATGGGCCGAATGGCCTGCTTCCACACCGATGGAATTCCATGATTCTGGTCCGGCTTCCATTCCCAGCATTCTGATTAGATTAGATTACTTCTCGTGTGAAAATAGGCCCTTTGGCCCAACAAGTCCACACCGACCTGCCGAAGTGCAACCCACCCATTCCCCTACATTTACCCCTTACCTAACACTACGGGCAATTTAGCATGGCCAATTCACCTGACCTGCACATCTTTGGACTGTGGGAGGAAACCGGAGCACCCGGAGGAAACCTACACAGACACGGGGAGAACATGCAAACTCCACACAGTCAGTCACCTGAGGTGGGAATTGAACCCGGGGTCTCTGGCGCTGTGAGGCAGCACTGCTAACCACTGTGCCACTGTGCCGCCCACGAACGATCTGGGAACGATTCTGGGAATGATCCTGCCGAGAACTCCTGGAAGAGAACCTTTCCACTGTATGTACTCAGAAAATTCCGTTTTTAAGAGACTCCAATTTCCAACGCATTCCATAGTGGATCACAACTCAAAATTCAAAGCTGTGTTCCTGCTCTTTGCTCCCTAGCTTTTCCATGTGGCCAAATCGCATGTCTCATGCCTCAAGTCAGGAAAATGCTTGAGGCGAGACTGGAAAAGCACAGCCGCTCAGGCAGCATCCAGGGAGCAGGAGAATCGACACTTTGAGCATAAACTCTTCACCAGGATGTTTATGCTTGAAGAACGTATGCTCGAAACGTCAACTCTCCTGCTCCTGCCGGATCTGCTCTGCTTTTCCAACACCACCCTCTTCGACTCTGATCTCCAGCATCTGCAGCCCTCACTTTCTCCTCGTGAGGCTGGGATATAAGGACCAGACACAGTGGTGCTGTCAGTCTCCATGGTGTCCGTGGGACTGGTTGCATTTAGCCCACTGTCAACATAGAGTGGAAGATTGTGGTCCCATTATCGGTGTGTTCCTCAGGAAATTGCTGTCAGTGAGAGCAGCAAGTGTCAGACAGTTTGAGGGAAAGCGAGGTGCAGGCTGACCACGAGTGCACCCGCAAGGTCAGATTTCAGGCCCGGCCTACTTTTGATTCCTGGCCTCATCCCCGCATATCCTGAGAACAGCAACTGGTCGGCTCGAATCATTTGGAGGTTGGCCAGTGGGAATGTGAGAGAGAGAGTCAAACAGAAAAGTGGCTAAAAGGGTGAAGAGATGGAAATGTGTTGCTGGAAAAGCGCAGCAGGTCAGGCAGCATCTAGGGAACAGGAGAATCGACGTTTCAGGCATTAGCCCTTTTCCAGCAACACATTTCCATCTCTGATCTCCAGCATCTGCAGACCTCACTTTCTCCTAAAAGGGTGAAGAGGCCATCGTGGACAAGGGAGGATTGGTGAGAGATTCGGGCCTACCTTCAGATGACAGGAACACCACGGCAACCATCTTGTTCAAGCCTGAGTTAAAATCTTAATGGACTCCCAGATCTCATACAAATTTGGTCTGTATCACCAAATTAGATTTTAGGTTTAGACTTTATTGTCATATGTACCAAGCACAGTGAAAAGTTTTCAATCCCACCAGACTCTGCACCACCTTAGGTACACATACCTAGGTACAAAACCTTAAAACAAGGCAGAAAGAAATAAAGAACAAAGTTAAAAGTTAAACATTATGTGTCGCTCTCAGAATAATATAAAGAAATAAAGTTAAAAGTTAAACATTAAAATGGCAGGCAGAAGGCTTCCAGAAAGATTTAACGGACTTGTTTCTGCTGTGGAGGATGGCTTAAAATTATACTCCAGTCAATTGACTTCCTTATTTCTGTGCTGTCACCAATCGAGAGAATCTTTTGCGTTGCCGAGAACTAAGGTTGGATATTTTGTGTTCCAGCATTCAATGAAGTGGGCGGCTATGACACCATGAAGGAGAAATATATGAATGCCATCACTAGCCAGACGACTTCACCCGATCTGAACATCAGTGCGAAATGTTACACACCCCGTCCAGACTCTTTCCACTTGTTCCGAAATCCCATCACTGGTGATATTCCTTGGCCAGGCCTGATCTTCGGCCTGTCAATCCTGGCAATCTGGTATTGGTGTACCGATCAGGTAAGAGATAGTCACACCAGATGCCAAGTTTCTCATTCCTTTTGGCTTTGTTCCCCTTTATTTCTGCTGCTTTCTTTTTATTCCACCTTTGTAATCAAGTGTGTAACCAAGATGGCGCCAGTCATGTCAGCGGAGGCAAGATGGCGCTGAAGGGTGACACAGCGAAGGGGACTCATGTCTGGCCATCAGGCTCATGCCCCATGGTGGAACATTTAACCAGAAGGGCTGTAAAGGTGGACACTTGCTTTATATCTTCGTTCTTCAGCCTTAATATTCTATGTTTTGGTTTATTTTTCAGTGTTTTAAGATGGCCGCCAGACTGTGGCAACACTATACAACACTTTTCACAGCATTTTGTAACAAGAAACACATGACTCTAAAAAATCAAATCAAATAGGTGAAAACCACATACACTGTGTTGATTTTAGCTATGACTGAGTCTAGGCATTGGACCCTTCTGAAAAGGTCGCTACATAACTGGACCCTGCGTTTAAACATTGCAAAAGAACTGTTAGTGTAATTGTTGTCCTTTTTAAACAACGCTTTGAGATTCTAATATTTAATTCAGTGTGATCTTGGCAAGTTGAGTGGGTGTCCAATTGCATAGGAGAAGGTGCGGACTGCAGATGCTGGAGATCCGAGTCAAAATTCCTGTTGAAGAGCTTAGGCTCGAAACATCGACTCTCCTGCTCCTCAGATGCTGCCCGACCTACTGTACTTTTCCAGCACTACACGTTAGGGCCAATTGATTAGCAAATGCATAATAATGTGGGTGAAATGTGAGGTAATCACTTTGGCAGCAAACCAAGAAGATAGATTATTATCTAAATGACTATAAATTGAGAGGGGGACCTGGGCGTCGTTCCACATCAGTCGCTGAAAGTGACATTGCAGGTGCAGCAGGCAGTGAAGAAGAAAATTAATGTGTTGACCTTCAGAGTGAGAAGATTCAAGTACAAGAGCAAGAAGCAGTAGCACCATGGGTGGCATGGTAGCTCAGTGGTTAGCACTGCTACCTCCCACCACCAGTGTCCCAGCCTCGGGTGACTGTGTGGAGTTTGCACATTCTCCCCGTGTCAGCGTGGGTTTCCTCCGGGTGCTCCGGTTTTCTCCCACAGTCCAAAGATGTGCAGGTCAGGGTGAATTGGCCATACTAAATTGCCCGTAGTGTTTGGTGCATTAGTCAGAGGAAGGTGGGTTGCTCTTTGGAGGGTTGGTGTGGACTGGTTGGGCTGAAGGGCCTGTTTCCACACCGTAGGGAATCTAATCTAATATCTTGCTGCAATTGTACTGGGCCTTGGTAAGACCACACCTGGAGAACTGTGTGTAGTTTTGGTTTCCTTAGAGAATCCCTACAGTGTGGAAACAGGCCATTTGGCCCAACAAGTCCACCCGACCCTCTGAAGAGTAACCCAACCCAACCCATTCCACCCTCCATTACTCTGCATTTACCCCTGACTAATGCACCTAACCTACACACCCCTGAACACTATGGGCAATTTAGCATGGCCAATTCACCCTAACCTACACATCCCTGAGCACTATGGGTAATTTAGCGTGGCCAATTCACCCTAACCTACACATCCATGAACACTATGGGTAATTTAGCATGGCCAATTCACCCTAACCTCCACATCCCTGAGCACTATGGGTAATTTAGCATGGCCAATTCACCCTAACCTACACATCCCTGAGCACTGTGGGTAATTTAGCTTTAGCATGGCCAATTCACCCTAACCTCCACATCCCTGAGCACTATGGGTAATTTAGCATGGCCAATTCACCCTAACCTACACATCCCTGAGCACTATGGGTAATTTACCATGGCCAATTCACCGCAATCTTCACATCCCTGAGCACTATGGGTAATTTAGCATGGCCAATTCACCCTAACCTACACATCCCTGAGCACTATGGGTAATTTAGCATCGCCAATTCACCCTAACGTACACATCCCTGAACACTATGGGCAATTTAGCATGGCCACAATTCACCCGAACCTACACATCCCTGAACACTATGGAGTAATTTAGCATGGCCAATTCACCCTAACCTTCACATCCCTGAACACTATGGGGTAATTTAGCATGGCCTATTCACCTGAACCTGCACATCCCTGAACACTATGGGTAATTTAGCATGGCCAATTCACCCTAACCTTCACATCCCTGAACACCATGGGGTAATTTACCATGGCCTATTCACCTGAACCTACACATCCCTGAACACTATGGGTAATTTAGCATGGCCAATTCACCCTAACCTACACACCCCTGAACACTATGGGCAATTTAGCATGGCCAATTCATCCTAACCTACACATCCCTGAACATTGTAATTTAGCATGGCCAATTCACCCTAACCTACACATCCCTGAACACTATGGGGTAATTTAGCATGGCCAATTCACCCTAACCTACACACCCCTGAACACTATGGGCAATTTAGCATGGCCAATTCACTCGAACCTACACATCCCTGAACACTATGGGCAATTTAGCATGGCCAATCTACCCTAACCTACACATCCCTGAACACTATGGGCAATTTAGCATGGCCAATCTACCCTAACCTACACATCCCTGAACACTATGGACAATTTAGCATGGCCAATTCACCCTAACCTACACATCCCTGAACACTATGGACAATTTAGCATGGCCAATTCACCCTAACCTACACATCCCTGAACACTATGGACAATTTAGCATGGCCAATTCACCCTAACCTACACATCCCTGAACACTATGGACAATTTAGCATGGCCAATTCACCCTAACCTACACATCCCTGAACACTATGGACAATTTAGCATGGCCAATTCACCCTAACCTACACATCCCTGAACACTATGGACAATTTAGCATGGCCAATTCACCCTAACCTACACATCCCTGAACACTATGGACAATTTAGCATGGCCAATTCACCCTAACCTACACATCCCTGAACACTATGGACAATTTAGCATGGCCAATTCACCCTAACCTACACATCCCTGAACACTATGGACAATTTAGCATGGCCAATTCACCCTAACCTACACATCCCTGAACACTATGGACAATTTAGCATGGCCAATTCACCCTAACCTACACATCCCTGAACACTATGGACAATTTAGCATGGCCAATTCACCCTAACCTACACATCCCTGAACACTATGGACAATTTAGCATGGCCAATTCACCCTAACCTACACATCCCTGAACACTATGGGTAATTTAGCATGGCCAATTCACCCTAACCTACACATCCCTGAACACTATGGGGTAATTTAGCATGACCAATTCACCCTAACCTTCACATCCCTGAACACGATGGGTAATTTAGCGTGGCCAATTCACCCTAACCTACACATCCCTGAGCACTATGGGTAATTTAGCATGGCCAATTCACCCTAACCTACACATCCCTGAACACTATGGGGTAATTTAGCATGACCAATTCACCCTAACCTTCACATCCCTGAACACTATGGGGCAATCGAGCATGGCCTATTCACCTGAACCTGCACATCTTTGGATTGTGAGAGGAAATCAGAGGAAACCCACGCAGACATGGGGAGAATGTAAAAGAGGAAGGATGTTCTGACTACGGAGGGAGTGTGGTGAAAGTTCATCAGACTGAATCCTGCGATGGCAGGACTGGGGGATGAAGACAGACTGGATCAGTTCGGACTACATTCACTCGAGTTTCGAAGAAGGGGAGGGGGTTGGGATTTCATCAAACCCTACAAATTCTAATGACTAGACAGAGTAAACACAGGAAGGATATTCCCAATAACCAGGGAGTTCAGAACCAGGGGTCACAGTCTAAGGATTCAGGGTAGACCATTCCAGACTGAGATGAGGAGAACAGTCTTCATCCATGAAGTGGGGAGCCTGTGGAATTCTCTGTCACAGAAAGCAGTTGAGGCCAAAAATAGATAAGTCCCCTGGGCCTTATGTGGGATTTATCCTAGGATTCTCTGGGAAGCCAGGAGGAGATTGCAGAGCCTTTGGTTTTAATCTTTATGTCATCATTGTCTCCAGGAATAGTGTCAGAAGACTGCAGGATAGCAAATGTTGTCCCCTTGTTCAAGAAGGGGAGTAGAGACAACCCTGGTAGTTATCGACCAGTGAGCCTTACTTCGGTTGTGGGAAAGCGGTGGAAAGGATTAAAACAGATAGGATTTATAACCATTCAGAAATTAATAAGTTGATTAGGGATAGTCAACACAGTTTTGGGAAGGGTAGGTCGTGCCTCACAAACCTTACTGAATTCTTTTAAGATGGTGACCAAACAGTTGACTGAAGGCAAAGCAGTTGATGTGGTATATATGGATTTCAATAAGGCACTTGATAAGGTTCCCCACGATAGGTTATTGCACAAAATATGGAGACATGGGATTGAGAATGATTTAACAGTGCGGATCAGAAATTGGCTAGCTGAAAGAAGACAAAGGGTGGTGGTTGATGGGAAATGTTCATCCAGGAGTTCAGTTACTAGTGGCGTACCGCAAGGATCTGTTTTGGGGCCACTGCTGTTCGTCAGTTCTATAAATGACCTTGATGAGGGTGGAGAAGGATGGGTTAGTAAATTTGTGGGTGACACTAAGGTCGGTGGAGTTGTGGATAGTGACGAAGGATGTTGTAGGTTACAGAAGGACATAGATAAGTTGCAGAGCTGGGCTGAGAGGTGGCAAATGGAGTTTAATGTGGAAAAGTGTGAGGTGATTCATTTTGGAAGGAGGAACAGGAATACAGAGTACTGGGCTAATGGTAAGATTCTTGATAGTGTAGATGAGCAGAGAGACCTCTGTGTCCACGTACATAGATCCCTGTGAAAGTTGCCACCCAGGTTGATAGGATTGTTAAGAAGGCATACGGTGTGTTAGCTTTTCTTGGGAGAGGGATTGAGTTTCTGAATCATGAGGTCATGTTGCAGCTGTACAAAACTCTGGTACGGCCGCACTTGGAGTATTGTGTACAGTTCTGGTCACCGCATTATACAAATGATGTGGAAGCTTTGGAAAGGGTTCAGAGGAGATTTACCAGGATGTTGCCTGGTATGGAGGGAAGGTCTTATGAGGAAAGGCAGAGCGACTTGAGGCTGTTTTCGTGAGAGAACAGAAGGTTGAGAGGTGACTTAATTGAGACATATAAGATAATCAGAGAGTGAGATAGGATGGACAGTGAGAGCCTTTTTCCTTGGATGGTGATGGCTAGCACAAGGGGTTATAGCTTTAAATTGTGGGGTGATAGATATAGGACAGATGTCAGAGGTAGGTTCTTTACTCAGAGAGCAGTAGGGGTGTAGAATGCATTGCCTGAAACAGTAGTAGACTCGCCAACTTTAAGGGCATTTAAATGGTCATTGGATAGGCATATGGACGAGAATGGAATAGTGTAGGTGAGATGGGCTTCAGATTGGTTCCACAGGTAGGCACAACATCGAGGGCCGAAGGGCCTGTAGTGCGCTGGAATGTTCGATGTTCTGTTGTTTTCAAGAAGGAGTTTGATATAATTCTTAGAACTAAAGGGGTCAAAGGGCACGGGGAGAAAACAGGAACAGGAGACTGAGTTGGATGATCGGCCATGATGGTATTGAATGGTGTAGCATGTTCAAAGGGCTGAATGGCCTCCTCCTGCTCCTATTTTCTACGTTTTCATGTATTATGCAAGTGTGTCTGTGGAAAGCGTATCAACGTACAAAGGCCAATAACAGGTTAGGATTGTATTCACAAGACGAAATGAATGCGAGATCAGTTATTAATTACCTCCACCACTTTAGGTGGGAGGGGGTAATACTTTTGCCCGTTGTTTACTTGTCTGTGTATAATATATCCCAAATCCTAACGGACAAATTTCAACAAGACTTGCCACACAGATAGGACATTGGCCCAAGAAAAAACCGATTACTATGGTAAAAAATGTAGATCTGATCTGAATCCTGGAATCTTTGATCCATTGACATCGGGAGATGGAGAAAATTGACTTTGCTTTCGAATGTTGTGGGTTGGTTTATGTTGAATGCTGTTGAAAGTTGAAGAGCATTATGGACGATCTGAAATTGCCACAGCTGTCAAGAGGTGAGCAGAGTTTTCAGAGCAGGTTATTGGATGGAGATTGGCCTGAAGCCTCCTCCTGCAGGTCGAAGCTCTTAAATGAAATTATTTGTTCCTTCAGCTTTTATTTCTTTCATGGAATCTGGCTGTTGCTGGCAAGGTTAGCATTTATTGGCTATCTCCAATGGCCCTCCCAATGAGGGTTCACTAGGTCATTTCAGAGGACACTTGAGAGTCATCACAGGAGTCAGACGTCAGCCAGACCAGGTAAGGGGAGCAGATTTCCTTCCCTATAGTGCATTAGCGAACTAAATGAGTTTTTGCAACAATCAGTGATGACCATCACAGACAACGTCTAGTTTTCAATTCCAGACCTGTTCATTGAATTTAAATTCCACAGTTTTGACACATTCACGTCCCAGGACCCCAGAGCATTAGTCTGGCCTTTCAGGATATTACCAGTACACCATTGTTACAGTATATCAAACAGGCAGGAAAAAGGCTCAAGAAAGAGCCATTTCATTGTGCTAGCAGTGTTGTAAATCAGTGAGAACCGTGCAGTGTGTGTGGTGGTTGGCATTTTTCTGAGTCTCCTCTTCATCAGTTTTAATGCTGTCCTTGATGGATTTTCATTAATCAGAGCTGGCCTTGGACATGGGGGTGAACGGCAGGACGAGGACTAACTCTTTAAGGGGCAGAAGAAAACTCAGGGAAAGGGACCCAAGGGGTAAACCTTTCATGCAGAGGGTGGTGTGTCTATGGAATGAGCTGCCAGAGGAAAGTGGTGGAGGCTGGTACAATTACAACAGTTAAAAGGGTATATGAAGAGGAAGGGTTCAGAGGGATATGGACCGGGTGCTGGCAAATGGGACTAGATTGGGTTGGGATATCTGGAGAGTCTGTTTCCGTGCTGTACATCTCTATGACTCTATGACCAACTGCTTTGCTGCATTTCTGTGTCTTATATGTCCTCCATTCCCATGAAACATCAACACTTCATTTCTTGGTGTGTCACCCTTTTTAAACAGCGAGACCACTCAATAAACAGCAAAGTGAGCTCACCTTGACTGGCCACTATCTCACCTGGAGAATATCCAAAGGACAATGTCAAGCCTGATTTCCCCTTGGATTCCCCCTCTCCCTCACAATCGAAGGGGTGGCTGGGTCGTGGTAACACTGAAGACCAATAATCTGGGGACATGGGTTGAAATCCCAACAGGCTGGCCTGATGGTTGCATTTTGTCATTAAAAACCCCTCCAGTCCACGACGTGAAGGAAATCTGCTGTCCTTACCCAGTCTGGATAATGTGACTCCAGGCCCACTGTAATATGGTTGACTCTGGGCAATTAGGGATGGGCATTAAATGCTGGCCAAACCAGTGACACATTTTGCACAGAATAATGGCTAGTTTTTGCCCAGAACCTCCAAGTTGCTGGGAGCAGATAATGGCTCCAAAACCCGAGTCAATCATTTTAGCCCCACCTTCAACCCAACGGTTCAAAGGGAGCTCCTGACTGAAGACATACTTGGTCCAAAACAAACCAATGGGAGGTCTCCAGAATGAGGGTTTTTTACAAGATTTAACATGAAAGGCTCAGTTCCAGCAGTAACATGCTCCTCTCTGTCACATCGCAGGTCATCGTTCAACGCTGTCTCTCTGCGAAGAATATGAGTCACGTCAAGGCTGGTTGTATCCTTTGTGGCTACCTCAAGCTGTTACCCATGTACCTCATGGTCTTCCCAGGAATGATCAGTCGGATTCTGTACACAGGTACGGATTATCATGGAATTCTTTGAGGAAGCTTTATCGGATAGCATCAAGCTTCCCACCTAACCTCCCGCTCTCTTTCACAAGAACAAGGAACAGGAGCAGGCCCGTGACGCGGTTGAAATTAGCAAAACCAAAGTGCTGGAGAAATTAGTGGGACTGAAAGCTGATATATCCCAAGGTGCTAATAATCTACATGTGCCCGATGGTGGCTGCGTCCAGAACCAGAGGTCACAGTCTGAGGATTCAGGGTGGACCATTCAGAACAGAGATGAGGAGACATTTCTTCACCCAGAGAGTGGTGAGCCTGTGGAATTCATCACCACAGGAAATAGTTGATGTCAAAACATCGAATGTATTCATGGGGTGACTAGATAAAGCGCTGGGGTCAAATGGGACCAAAGATTATGAGGGGAGTGCAGGATGAGGCTGTTGAGTTGGATGATCAGCCATGATTGTGATGAATGGCGGAGCAGGCTTGAAGGGCTGAATGGCCTCCTCCTGCCCCTATCTTCTATGTTTCGATATCCCAGAGCACTAAAGGAGGTACCCATGGAAATAGTAGATGCATTAGTTCTCATCTTTTAAACTTCTATGGATTCTAACAGCAGATTGGATGCTGGTAAATGGAATTCTGTTTGTTTCTTTCCTTTCTGTTTAAACAGCAGAGTGTTTAACGTAAAATCAGTTGTAGGCAAAATGCTGGAGTTTATTATAAGGGATGTGGTGACAGTGAGAACCAATGATTTTACACAAAGTCACCATGGATTTATGAAAGGGAAATTGTGTTTTACAAACCCACGAGTCGAGCAGTTGAGGGAGAGCCAGCAGGAGTGGCATTTTCAGAGAACTTCAGCTTAAGTCCCACAACTCAGAGGGTATGCCTTATTAGCGGGGTGGGGGGGGGGAGGGGGGGGGGGGGGGACAGTGGTGCTGTGGGAAGAACTTTTATTTTAAGGTCACAGGTGGGCATCACTGGCTAGGTCAGCATTTATCGCCCATCCCTAGCTGACCCGGAGAAGATGGCTGGGGTGGGAGTGGGGAGCTGTCTTCGAGAACCGCTGCAGTCCATGTTCTGTAGGTCGACCCACAATGCCCTTACGGATTGAGTTCCAGGACTTTGACCCCGGGACACTGAAGGAACCAAGATGTACAGGTAGAAGATCATTTATCCGAAACGCTCAGGACCAGCTGATTTTTGGAATTCGGAATTTTCAAAACGTGGCAGTTTAATGGTGAAAGTTTTAAAAATCTTACCGGAGAAGCCGACTTCGAACTAAGAACGCGCTGGGCCACACCTCACCCCACCCCACGTCACATCTGAGTGACATGCATCGAATGGGTGTCGACTTGGGTTAACTGTTTGCTGGCCAGACAAACTTGTTAATGAGAAAATAAACTTCACAAAGAAACATTCAGATTTCGGAGTTTTTCGGTTTTTGGCTGTTCAGAGAAAGGATCTTCTGCCTGCATTTCCAAGTCATAGCCTCAAAATGAGGGGGAGCAGATTTAGGACTGAATTGAGAAACAACTTCTTCACCCGGAGGGTTGTGAATCCGTGGGATTCACTGCCCAGTGAAGTGGTTGACGCGACTCCAGTAAAGATTTTTAAATCTTATTTTCTTGAACAATAAAGAAATTAAGGGACACGGTGGGAGTGTGGGTAGGTGGATCTGAGTCCATGAGAAGATCAGCCGAAGGGCTGAACGACCTACTCCTGCCCTCAGTTGGTATGTGAGTGGTTTGGAGGGGAACTTGCAGATGGTGGGGGTGTTCCTCTGGGATCTTGAGAATGGCAGAACATGAGCCTTAGTGGGAGGTGGGTGCAGTAACAGAGATCGTGAGTGAGGATAGCACAATGACCTTGGACCAGGTTGTCAAGATTTGGTGAGCTCCTCTGCTCGTCCTCTGGGAAGGAAGGCTCCTCTCCATCGCACCAGCCCTTTCAACCAGTTCCACTCGGGGCCCCTGGAGGGGAAATCATGGAGCCCCATTCCCCTTCGGCAATGCATTCAGATTCAGTCCTTGACTGAGCAGGGCAGCTTCGGAATGCCAGTGCCCACCCAGGGGTGCACAGCGGCCTTTTAAAGATGGCATGGATGTAAGGGATGTGGCATTTCAGTGGATATGGCTGAGCGGGGATCTGTTCCAAGAGCAGCACGTGGTAAGATGGGACAAGAATTAGATATGGGGGACACCACGGAGGTAAGGTGGGGAGTTAATGAGACACATTTGGCGAGAAAACTCGCCAGTCCTTGTGGAGGGAATCCCTGCAAAAAAGCTTAATACAATTCCAACTGAGCCAAGAAAGGTAAGACTTGGCCCAGTATTTCAACAGGATCACACTTGGTGATGGGCTGTGGTGTAACTTTCTTACCCTCTCTTCAGACTCAACTATCTCAGTGTTCAGTACATTCAACATGGAGTACCCACATCTCCATGGGCCCAAAACAAAGATTGACAACCCTGAGTGAAGTCTTTTCTCCTCATCTCAGTCCTCATTTAGTTTCTCTCCTGCCGGAGCTCACTGTGACACTGCCCAACGTTGAGTCAGAGGATTGTGTCATTCTTTGCCAACTCTGGTTGGAAATATCCGGAATGTTGATTGATTTGACCCCTGACCTCCAATCACCCTGGTGATTGGTAACCGGACATAGCTATTGTACCCTGTGATGAACTTTGCAATCACAGCTGAACCTTGAGCATTGGTCCAGACAGTGCTGGCGGAGGACAGCACTGTCAGAGGTGCTGTCTTTCATTGTAGCACTGCCTGCTCTCTCGACTGGGCATAACAGAACCCATTGCGCAGTTCGGAGGAGACCAGAAGGTGTTCGCCCCAGCATCCTGGCCAACGTCACAACTCAATGACACCAAAAAAAAACAAATCCCTACAGTGTGGAAACAGGCCCTTCAGCCCAACAGGTCCACACCAACCCTCCGAAGAGTATCCACCCAGACCATCCTATATTTATTTTTAACTAACACACCTAACCCACACATCCTTGACCTCTATGGGCAATTTAGCATGGCTAATTCTCCTGACGTGTACAACAGTTGTCTGTGTGAGGTAAGCAGAGCACCCAGAGCAAACCCACAGAGAGGATGTGAAAACTCGACACTGACAGTCGTCCAAGGCTGGAATCAAATCCACAAACCTGGCACTGTGAGGCAGCAGTACTAGCCACTGAGCTACCCTGCTGCCCCAAATCATCACCACTTGGTCAGATGGCTGTTTGTGGGATTTTGTTGGACCCATTGACCGTCACCATTGCAATTGCAATAACAACTCCAAAGGAGTGTTCTGTTAATGGGCTGTAACGCCTTTGTGACAGGTCCAAGCAAAGTGCCAGATGTTCGTTTTGATCACAATGGGGAAAAGCTCGTTGATATTCTCTTGATCTCAACTTGTTGCAGATGTCGTAGGTTGTGTTGTGCCCAGTCTTTGCAAACAGTACTGCGATGCTGATGTTGGATGCACCAACATTGCCTACCCCCGGCTGGTGGTGAAGCTGATGCCAAAGGGTGAGTCCCGGTCTGCAAAGACCCAATATAAAAATAACATGGAAAAGGTACGGGGGTGGAATTTGCTAACGGCATCAAATACGTGGCTGGGTGGACATAAGAAATAGGAGCAGGAGTAGGCTATTCGGCCCATCAAGCCTCCCCTGCCAGTTAATAAGATCATGGCTCGTATGGACAGTGCCTTCTAACCCAGGTCCCTGATGGCACGGTCTCCCTACACTCCTTATACCAGGGTCCTCCACCAGGGTGAGGTGATGGTGTAGTGGTATTAATGCTAGCCTGTTAATGCAGAGACTCAGCTAATACTCTGAGGGCATGGGTTCAAATCCCACCATGGCAGAGGGTGGAATTTGAATTTGATGTTTTTAAAAAAAGAAATCTGAAGTCCAATGATGATCACAAATCTGTTCTTGATTGCTGGGTTCACTAATGCCCTTGAGGGAAGGAAACTCCCATTTGTAACTGTTCTGGCCTACATGTGACTCCAGACCCACAGCAATGTTGTTGACTCCTAAGTGCCCTCTAAGCAATTAGGCATGGGCAATAAATCCAGTGCTGCCCTCATTCCATGAATGAATAAGATGGTGGAATGGAATGCCCAATGATGGGTGAAGGTGACCAATTGAAGGAAAGCCCTTCCACATACACTGTAGGACTTGGACAAGTGGTGGTGGTAGTGAGTGAGCCACCTTTTCAGAGGGTCAACGAGACTGATTCCTGAAATGGCAGGACTCACTATGAAGAGAGCCTGAATTGGTTCGGGTTATCTTCACCAGGGATGGGGGACAATCTCAGAGAAACCTATAAAGTTCCAGCCTGTGGGATTTGTTTTAATTCAGTGATGGGATAGACCAGCATTTCTTGCTCATCCCTCAGAGGGCAATTGAGAGTCAACCACATTGCTGTCAGTCTGGAGTCACGCGTAGGCCAAACCAGGTGAGGATAGCAGGTTTGCTCCCTGAAGGACATGAGTGAACCAGAGGAGCTTTCCCTGACAATGGATTCATGGTCACCATTAGGCTTGTAATTCCAGATTTTCATTGTGTTTCATATTTCACTATCTACGTGGCAGGATCTGAATCCAGGTCCCTCGAATACTACCTGGGCCTCTGGATGAACAGGCCAGTGATAATACCACGAGGCCATCACCACTGCCTCACATAGAAAGCAGTTGAGGCCAAAACATTGAATGTTTTCAAGAAGGCGTCGGATCAGGCTGAAGGGATCACGGGGTAACAAGCGGTAACAGGGGATGGAGTTGGATGATCATATTGAATGGCAGAGCATGCTCAAAGGGCCGAATGGCCTACTCCTGTTTCTGGAGTCATATGTATGGGCGGATGGGTTTTTAAACATCGATTTTGCCTTCAGGGTCATAATGACTGATTTTGGCTTTCAGAAAGTGTTTAAATCCTGCCAGGGATCTTAATGGGACTTGAATCCTTACCTCTGAGGGCCTGCCCTGAGAGATCCTGATGCAGTGACACTACCAGCAACTCCTTTGGACAGGAGGTCAGCCAGGAAATATAAAAATAGGTCAGCAATTGGAGCTCTTTGCTGGAGTTTGCCTTGATATTTACACAGAGCAACGTGTAATGGTAGATGGTATTGTAAAAGGCTTGTAACAGCGATGATAGATTGTGGTCTGAACTGTTTCTTATTTTCTGTTAGGTCTGCGTGGCTTGATGCTGTCTGTCATGTTGGCATCGTTGATGAGTTCCCTGACATCCATCTTTAACAGTGCCAGCACACTTTTCACCATGGACATCTGGACCAAGATCAGGCCCAAAGCAACAGAGAAGGAACTTATGTTAGCAGGAAGGTAAGGATCACCCTGCTCCAAGCACTCACCTTCAAATAGGCCGGACTCTCAGCCTTCAGTAGGTGACATTGTCTGAAGAAGGGATGGAGGTACAGAATGTTGTGTTGTCCTGTTCCACCTTGCACCACAAACTATGATCGCGGGCGATGCCATCTAATAAGCCCCATTAACACGTCAGGGAGGCACTGCTGCCTCCCAGCGCCAGGGACCCGGGTTCGATCCCAGCCTCAGGCGACTGTCAATGTGAAGGTTCCACATTCTCCCCGTGTCTGAGTGTCCCCAGATCCATTCCCCTACATTTACCCCTGACGAATGCACCTCACCCGCACATCCCTGAACACTGGGGCAATTTAGCACGGCCAATTCACCCTAACCTGCACATCCTTGGACTGTGGGAGGAAACAGGAGCACGCGGAGGAAACACAGGGTGAACGTGCAAACTGCACATGGTCGGCTGAGGCAGGAATCCAACCCAGGTCCCTGGTGCTGTGAGGCAGCAGCGCTAAACACTGAGCCACTATGCCACCCACTATCTGAATGAATTGTCCATTAAAAGGTGTTAGTGGGGGGAGGGAAGACCATGTTTCTGGTGAACGTTGACAGCTACACAAACAGCTGGCTGGAGCCTCATTCACGAGCTGGGAAAAAACAGCTTTACCTCACTCAGGCTTGCCCTGAATCCACTGCCATATGCATCTCAGGTGAGCCCATCACTGTATTTCCATTTTTGCTCTGTTTATACATTCCTTTCTCTTCGTCCCTTCTAGAACCTTCTCTTTTATTCTCATATGTCCTTTCACTTCTCCATTCACTCCCACCTCCTGTTAATACACGCTGAAGTTTGTATCATATTTGACTCCGGGATAGGTTGCTAATCCCAGATTTGTTTAGAGACAAAAAATCCTGCCGATGCTGGAATCCAAAGTGGACGGGCAGGAGGCTGGAAGGACACAGCAAGCCAGGCAGCACAAGGAGATGGAGAAGTCAATGTTTCAGATGTAACCCTTCTTTGTATCATCACTAAGACTGTCATATTCCACCTCAACTCATCAACCAGTGAAACCCTCATCTAGGACTTTGTTACCTGCGGACTCAAATATTCTCAACATGACATCCCCCCACATTCTCCGCTCTTAACATAGAAACAGCTGGAACAGCATTTCCTGGACTAAGCTCAAAGCAAGTTCCATTCACTCACTCAGTCACTCATCACCCCTGTACTCTCTAACCCTATGAGCCCACAGTTGAGCAACAATAGAATTTTATAATCTTTAGAGAGTCAGAATCATACAGCACAAAATAAGACCCTACAGTCCTACTCGTACATTCAGACCAGATATCCTAAATTGACCCAGTCCCATTTGCCAGCACTTGACCCATATCCCTCTAAACCCTTCCTATTCACATACTCATCCAGATGCTTTTTAAATGTATCAATTGTACCAGCCTCCACCACTTCCTCTGGCAGCTCATTCCATACACGCACCACCCTCTGCGTGAAAAAGTTGCCCCTTAGATCTCTTTTATATCTTTCCCCTCTCACCCGAAACCTATGCCCCTCTAGTTGGGAAAATACCTTGTCTATTTACCCTATCCATGCCCCTCATAATTTTGTAAACCTCTATAAGGTCACCCCTCAGCCTCCGATGCTCCAGGGAAAACAGCCCCAGCCTGTTCAGTCTCTCCCTATAGCTCAAATCCTCCAACCCTGGCAACATCCTTGTAAATCTTTTCTGAACCCTTTCAAGTTTTACAACATCTTTCCGATAGGAAGGAGACCAGAATTGCATGCAACATTCCAACAGTGGCCTAACCACTGTCCTGTGCAGCCGCAACATGACCTCCCAACTCCTGTACTCAATACTCTGACCAATAAAGGAATGCATACCAAACGCCGCCTTCACTATCCTATCTACCTGCAACTCCACTTTCGGATGAAGGGAGTGAATTCTCAGTGGACCCTTGCTCAGAAGTGCCCACCCAATTTAATAACTGACAGTCTGCAATTCATGTAGTTGAATAACCTGCTGTGTGTTCCAGACAAAGGTAGTACTAACTGACCATCCTTCTGACTGCAGTCAGTAATATTGATGTGTTCCATTGTCCTATTGACATCTGGCAAATATCTGCATTGCTCAGACAGGAGTGTGGTGATGCTTGGAGCAGTTGCAGGGAAATTAGTCCATATTGTTCAGGGCAGCTTACAATTGCTGTGCTCAATTTGATGGCGAAGTGGAAATGGAGGAGCTTGGCATTTTTTTCATTCCTTATTATCTGTTCCTTCTGCCTCCTCAGGGTCTTCACCTTGGTCCTGATTGGGATCAGTATTGCCTGGATTCCGATCGTACAAACGGCACAGAGTGGACAGCTCTTTGACTACATCCAGTCAATCACCAGCTACCTGGGTCCTCCTATAGCTTCTGTCTTCCTGTTGGCCATCTTTGTCAAGCGTGTCAACGAGCCAGTAGGTTTCTGCTGTCTTTTATTTATATCACATGGCCTGCACACCTCATAGGGTCATACAGCACAGAAACAGACCCTTCAGTCCAGGCCGACCATAATCCCAAACTGAACCAGTCCCACCGGCCTGTGCTTGGCCCATATCCCTCCAAACATTGCCTATTCATTTACTTATCCAAACATCCTTTAAACGTTGTAACTGCACCAACATCCACCACTTCCTCTGGAAGTTCATTGCACACATTAACCACTCCCTGTGTAAAAAGGATGCCCCCACGTCCTTTTTAAATCTTTCTCCTCTCACCTTAAAAATATGCCCCTGAGTTTTGAACTCCCCCACCCTCAGGAAAAGACCTTTGCTATTCACCTTATCTATGCTCCTCATGATTTTTATAAACTCCTATAAGATCACCCCTCAACCTCCCACACCCCAGTGAAAAATGTCCCAGCCGATCCGGTCTCTCCCCATAACTCAAACCCTCCACTCCCAGCAACATTCTGGTAAATGTGTACTGAGCTTTCTCCAGCTTAACAATATCCTACCTATAAGCCTGGTCAAGTCCATTCTCAGACGTTGTGGGAGACGAGGGAAGAAATTACAGAGGCCCTTGCACAGATTTTTGCTTCATTTCTAGCTACTGCTGAAGTTCGGGAAGACTGGAGGGTGGCTAATGTCGTCCCATTGTTTAAGAAAGGTAGCAAAGACAAGCCAGGGAACTACAGGCCAGTGAGATTGACATCAGTGGTAGGCAAGCTACTGGAGAGGATACTAACGGACAGCATCAACCAACATTTAGATAGTCAAGATCTGATTAGGGACTGTCAGCATGGATTTGTGTGCAGGAAGTCATGTCTGACAAATCTTTTAGAGTTTTTCAAACAGGTAATCAAGAGGATAGATGAGGGTAGGGCAGTGGATGTTGTCTATGTGGACTTTAGTAAGGCCTTTGACAAGGTCCCACAAGGCAGGCGAGTCATGAAGCTTAGGTCGTATGGGATCCAGGGAGAGCTAATTTATTGGATTCAAAATTGGCCCAACAGCAGGAAGCAGAGGATAATGGTTGAGGGTTGTTTCTCTGATTGGAGACTAGTGGTGACTAGTGGTGTGCCACAGGGGTCAGTATTGGGACCTTTGTTCTTTGATATTTACATAAATGATCTGGATGTGAATGTACAAGGCATGATTGGCAAGTTTGTGGATGATACAAAATTAGGAGGTATTGTTGATAGCGAGGAAGGTTACAGAGGGATTACAGAGGGATCTCGATCAGACAGGGAAGTGGGCTGGGGATTGGCAAATGCAATTCAACACAGATAAGTGTGAGGTGTTGCACTTTAGAAAATCAAAGGTAGGACTTTTACAGTAAATGATAAGATCATGAGGAGTGTTCTGGAACAGAGGGACCTAGGAGTACAAAATACATAGTTCACTGACAGTGACATCACAGGTAGACAGGGTGGTGAAAAACGCATTTACCATGCTGGCCGTCATCGGTTGAGGAATTGAGTATAGGAATTAGAACTGAAAATGTGTTGCTGGAAAAGCGCAGCAGGTCAGGCAGCATCAAAGGAACAGGAGAATCGACGTTTCGGGCATAAAGGCAGGCGAGTCATGAAGCTTAGGTCGTATGGGATCCAGGGAGAGCAAACTTATTGGATTCAAAATTGGCCCAATAGCAGGAAGCAGAGGATAATGGTTGAGGGTTGTTTCTCTGATTGGAGACTAGTGGTGACTAGTGGTGTGCCACAGGGGTCAGTATTGGGACCTTTGTTCTTTGTTATTTACATAAATGTTCTGGATGTGAATGTACAAGGCATGATAAGCAAGTTTGTGGATGATACAAAATTAGGAGGTATTGTTGATAGCGAGGAAGGTTACAGAGGGATTACAGAGGGATCTCGATCAGACAGGGAAGTGGGCTGGGGATTGGCAAATGCAATTCAACACAGATAAGTGTGAGGTGTTGCACTTTAGAAAATCAAAGGTAGGACTTTTACAGTAAATGATAAGATCCTGAGGAGTGTTCTGGAACAGAGGGACCTGGGAGTACAAGTACATAGTTCATTGACAGTGACATCACAGGTAGACAGGGTGGTGAAAAACGCATTTACCATGCTGGCCGTCATCGGTTGAGGAATTGAGTATAGGAATTAGAACTGAAAATGTGTTGCTGGAAAAGCGCAGCAGGTCAGGCAGCATCAAAGGAACAGGAGAATCGATGTTTCGGGCATAAGCCCTTCTTCAGCTCTGATCTCCAGCATCTGCAGTCCTATAGGAATTAGAATGTTGTAAAGTGATTGGTGAGGCCGCACCTGCAGTATTGTGTAGAGGTTTGGTCACCCTGTCATAGGAAAGACATAGTTAAACTGGAAAGAGTGCAAAGAAGATTTCCGAGGATGTTGCAAGGACTAGTAGGCCTGAATTATAGGATCAGGTTGGCCAGGATAGGACTTCATTCCTTGGAACATATGAGAATGAGGTGTGACCTGATTGAAGTGTATAAAATCACGAGGAGCATAGATAGGATGAATGCATGCAGCCTTTTTCCCAGGGATGGGGAATTAAAAACTCAAGGGCGTAGGTTTAAGGTGAGAGGGGGAAGATTTAAGAAGGACCTGAGGGGCAACTTCTTCACAGAGAATGGTGCGTATGTGGAATGGGCTGCCAGACAAAGTAGTTGAGGCAGGTACAATAGCAACATTTATAAAACATTTTGGCAGGTACGTGGATGGAAGGGTTTAGAGGGATATAGGCCAAATATGGGTGATTGGAACAAGCTGAGTGGGCACGATGGTCAGCATGGACCAGTTTGGGCTGAAGGGCCTGTTTCCATGCTGTATTACTCTGTGACTGTAAAACTAGGGGACCAGGACAGGACACAGTGCTCCAGAAGAGGCCTCACCAACATCCTGTACAACCTCATCATAACATTCCAACTATTTCTCTTCGGTCTTCCTCACCCCCTTCCCCATCCACCTGATTTCAGCAATGTTTCTTTCACTGCTCCTGTTCAGACTTTCACTCTGATACCCTGTTACTGCAGAAACAAGAAAAAGGTCTGATCTGTTCAGGAAGTGAAGCATGGGGCTCTATTGGTAGGTTTAATGAACTTTACATTGTCTGTAACCAGTCCCATCCCATTCAGTGCCTCATGATCCACATTGGCTCACACTCCTTGGCAGTCTGACCTCCCAAGCATCCTTCAATAACCGAGACCACAAGCTCTGGAATTCCCTCTGTCCCCTCTACTTCACTTTCCTCTTTAAAAACATTCCTATTACCCAACCACTTTGGGCTCAGAAGAGATTTACCAGGATGTTGCTGGGACTGGAGGGTTTGGGTTGTAAGGTGAGGCTGGACAGGTTGTGCCTTCTTTCCCTGGAGCGTCAGAGGCTGAGGGGTGACCTTATTATGGGGGGCATGGATAGGATAAATAGGCAAAGTCTTTTCCCTGGGGTCAGGGAGTCCAGAACTAGAGGGCATAGGTTTAGGGTGAGAGGGGAAAGATATAAAAGAGACCTAAGGGGCAACGGTTTCACG
>NW_025215354.1:103576-109215 GCF_004010195.1 Chiloscyllium plagiosum
CCAATCTTGCCCCATTTGCCAGCACCCGGCCCATATCCCTCCAAACCATTCCTATTCATATACCCATCCAGATGCCTTTTAAATGCTGTAATTGTACCAGCCTCCACCACTTCCTCTGGCAGCTCAGTCCATAAAAACTGTTGCCTGAAAGCAATTTCCCCCCATTATCCTTAGATCCCTTTACGTCATCGGATTTTGGTTTTGGTTTTAGGATTTGGACATGCGTCCATCACTATTTTAAACACACTCCATGATTGAACTTCCGCAGCCCTTTGGGGCAGAGAATTGAAAGATTTACAACTGTCTGAGTGAAAATGTTCTGCTCATTTCCACCCTAAGTGACTTATTTGGAAATGGAGAGCTCCCCCAGTTCGAGACTCTCCAGTCAGAGGACACAGCCTATCTACATCTTTCAGTTCTTTACCATTGTGTTGTTCAAGCAGCTATCAAATGATGTTGTAGAGACTCAATTGTTTTTGTCTTTCCCCATTGAGTCCGATCACAAGCAGCACATCCAAGGTTAATGTTGAAGTGAGAATTAGACAATGCATGGGGTTGGGGGAAGCGTAAAAATGGCACAGCCTTGGAGAAAGATGCCTAGAGATCCAGTTTGTCCATGCACTGTGAAGTTTTACAATCCACGGTGTGCCTTTGTTTTCCTCACGGCATCGCTGCGGCCTAACTGACAGGCCTGGCTCCCTGACAGGTGGGGGACATCTGGGAGAGTCACCCAACAGCACATCAGGAACCAAGATGGGTTCCTCCATCCCATTGGCATCTTTAGATTTGGGATAGAGAGGGGGACCCAATATTGCTTAGAAAACAAACTTGATGTCCTGACAGAAGAGGGGCTCTCCTTTCTCCGTCGTCCATAAGCAGCGCTGGAAAGATAACCACCTTCTCCACAGAGCTCTGCTCACCTCACT
The DNA here is from genome assembly GCF_004010195.1 of Chiloscyllium plagiosum. Taxonomy (NCBI): domain Eukaryota; kingdom Metazoa; phylum Chordata; class Chondrichthyes; order Orectolobiformes; family Hemiscylliidae; genus Chiloscyllium; species Chiloscyllium plagiosum. The sequence continues at coordinate 104,503 of NW_025215354.1, forward strand.
CGATCTCCAGTCTTCCTGTGGTCTGAATTAAACCTGTCACCTACACGTGGTACTACTTTCTCTGCGGTAAAGGGAGAAATGATTAAATTGAAACAGTTAGAATTCTGAGAGGGCTCAAAGAGGATGTTCCATCAAAACTAGAGTACCGACAACTACAAGGCATGCTCTCAGAATGAGAGGCCAACTATTTCGGACTGGGGGTGGAAATGCATTCTGACATTCAGAGGATTGTAATCTTGCCTGGAGAGGTTGGACGTTCAGTCATTGGGTGTTTTCAAGCAGAGACTGATTGGTTTTGGGACTCCAATGAAAACAGGGGATCAGGCAAGAAAATAGAATTGAGGCCAAACAGCACCTTGATTTCACGAAAGTGTAGACTCCAGCAGACATTCCTGAAACGATGACAGACCTGCATCCTGTGTGAAACAGTCAGCCGATTGGTTGCTCTCCCTATGATGTATTAATGTGATCTTGTTATTGCAGGGTGCGTTTTGGGGTTTGATATTTGGCCTTGCCACTGGCTTGTCTCGAATGATCCCGGAGTTTGTGTATGGAACGGGCAGCTGTGTGCGTCCGAGCAACTGTCCCAAGATTATTTGCGGCATCCATTACCTGTACTTTGCCATCATCCTCTTTGTCGCCACCAATGTGATGGTGCTCATTGTGTCCTTCCTGACAAAGCCAATTGATGATGTTCATGTGAGTATGGGCTTCATTACAGCACTATCCCTACCCCTGCAATCGGACTGCTAACCATGGCATGGTGTGGGTAATCCATGTGTTTGAGATGGTCCAACTTTATTGTGTGTCAATCAATATCTTTGGGATAAAGCCTGGTTTTTGGACAATTCAGGACTTCCATTGTGTTTGGAATGTTTGGATGATACATGTTTTTGGAATGCTCCATGTGTTAGGAATATTTGGGTGAGGCATGTGTTCGGAATGGTTGGGAGGAGCCAGTGTTTGGGATGGTTACAGTGCTGCACACATTGTGACACCCATGTTCCTCAGCCTGAATGTGGTACACACACAGTTGCAGGTCCCATTTGTGTTGGAAGATTTGAAAATGAGTGTTTGTTTCACAGTTGAATTATAGTCACAAATGTCATTTTTATTTTAGCTTTACCGACTGTGTTGGAGCTTGCGAAACAGCAAAGAGGAACGTGTCGATCTGGATAATGACGATTGGAAGAATGAAGATAATGATAGCAAAATGGATATTGATGAAGGTGACATTGCAAAACATTTTCACACAGCAGATAATGACTGTATCCACCTTCCCGGAACTATCTCCCAGTTTGACTCCTACTTTTTAATACCTTCTTTCTCTTTATATATATTGTATACATATTTACAGAACAACTTCAGTTATCTGAACGTCAATTATCCGAATTTCGGATTATCCAAACAAGATCTCAAGGTCCCATAACAACATTATCCGGACAATCAGTCATCTGAACCAATCAGTCCCTACCCGTCCCAATTGGATAATTGAGGTTGTCCTGTGTATATATTGTGTGTATATACATGTACATACACGCGCACACACATAAACAACAGACTCACACACAGACCCACACACACAGACACAGACACACACACACACACACACTCACACACACACAGACACAGACACGCTGATGCACATACAGACACACACAGATACACATACACAGACACACACACAGCGGTGGCACAGAGGTATATGTTCTGGGAGTGTGGAATAGGTTGTTATTGAGGAGAAAGTGAGTCTGCAGATGCTGGAGATCAAAGTTGAAACTTTATTGCTGGAACAGCACAGCAGGTCAACAATAGGTTGTTATTGTAAAATTTATTTAACAATGTTTAAGAGGCATCTTGATAGATACACAAGTAGGTAGGGAATGGAGGGATTTGATCACATGGAGGCAAAAGGTTTTTTGTTTAGAGGCCTCATGAGTCGATGCAGGGTCTGTGGGTCGAAGTGACTGTTCCCCTGCTCTGCTCTGCTTCATTTAAAGCAGATGGTGAGGTGTGAAACTGAATAGGAATCCTTTTCCTGGGAGTTGGTTTACTTACAGAATGTGACATGACTCACATCTGCCTCTAACCTACAAAAGCTTTATTTGCTCAACGTGCTTCACACTTGATGCTTGATTCTCCCTTCACCGTCAGGTCAGAAATGGTGATGCTACCAAATGATTGCACAGTGTTCAGCACCATTTGAGACTCCTCCAAATACTGGAGCAGTCCATGTTCAAATGTAGCAAGACCCGGACAATATCTCGGCTTCAGCTGATTAATAAAATTAACACCACCCAGGGCATCAACCATCTCCAAAAGTGAATGCCACAAATAATCTTCCCCTGATATTCAATGGAATTACCGTCACTAAATCCTGCACTCGCAATATTTTGGGGTAGGATTGACCAGAAACTGAATTGGACGAGCCATATAAATACTGTGACCACATCAGCAGGTCAGAGGGTGGAATACTGCAGTAAGCAACTCACTTCCTGACTTCCCAAATCCTGTCCACAAACTACAAAGCACAAGGCAGGAATATGATGGATGGGTACGGCTCCACCACAGAACATCCAAGAACGAGGAAAAAGCAGCTCTCTTGATCTTCAAAAGCCACTCCCTCCACCATTGACGCTCAGCAGCATCCAAAAGATGCACTGCAAAAATTCACCAAATCTCCTGAGACACATCTTCCAAATCCTCAACTACTTCCACCGAGAAGGACAAGGGCAGCAGATACATGGGAACACCATCACCTGCAAGCTCCACCCCCCACCCCTCCCAAGCCACTCATCATCTTCCTTCACTGTGGCTGGGTCAAAATCCCAGAATTCCCTCCCCAAGAGCATTGTGGGTCTAACGGACAATGCAAAGACTGCAGCGATTCAAGAAGGCAGCTCACCACCACCTCCTCACAGGATATTGGGGGTGAGGTCACACCTTGTGTCAGCAGTCAGCTGCTTCATGCCAGGGTCAGCTATGGAAGGGAATGGTGGGAAACTATGGGGTTGGAAACTACAATCAAAATAGACACCTATTGATGTCTCTTTGCCCAATGAACTGTGATGCGAGAACTGCTTTTCAGTGATCCCTGAACTGTTTTGAATAACCTAATGCAAACCTTATAATAAAACCCACCCCTACTGCGAAGTAGAATTGAACGTAACTGATGTTTTGGGACAGTCCAATGTAACAAATCTATCGAACTCCCTCTTCCTTAAATGTGAACCATTTTTCACAACACGAAGTCTGAACAAATTGTATCCAACTAAAGGCGGATTCGCCATAACATTAACAATCATATCCTCCATGGTCAAATAATTTCCCGATACACTTTACCAATGTTCAGGAGATACCCTTCACATCATCAATAACAGTAGCATCCAGCAAAAGGTTGAGTTAGATCGACACTATTGTCATACCCACTTGAAATCTTATCCCAAACCCAGCTCCTGGTATACCCACCACGCTGATCTAACGTTCTACCCTTACATCCACAAGATATCCTGCCCCTCAGGAACCCAATCCGTTACCCACCTGGCATTCTATCCCATCTCTCACCTGTTGTCCTATCCCATCACCCACGTGGCATCCTATCCCATCAGCCACCTGGCATCCTATCCCATCTCCCACCTGTCATCCTATCCCATAAGCCACCTGCATCCGTACTCCCTCCCCAACTTCTTGCAGTCACTGTCAAAATGGCTGCCCAACATACAAACATCTTGCTTCCCGGAATAGAGCAGCTATTGCCGTTAATAAAAAGTAAACATATTTTCAACTCGAGTACTGATCCTGCACTGAGTGGATCCTGGCCTAGTTTCCTCGGACAGAGATGCCCAGGAAAGGCCAGACTCTTTAGTCAGACCTGTTCCAATGGTCACCATATGATCTGGACCAAATCTTGTCTTCAGTCTAACATCCAACAAGGATCACTTCACAGATCCAATAACAGATCCCCAGGAGTGAGTTCCAGACTGGAATCTAATTGAGGGGTTTATGCAACCCCCACCTTTTCCTCCACGACATCGATGACTTTATCAGCGCTGCCTCGTGCTTCCACGAGGAGGTTGAACAGTTCATCCACTTTACCAACACCTTCCACCCCGACCTCAAATTTACCTGGACCGTCTCAGACTCCTCCCTCCCCTTCCTAGACCTCTCCATTTCTATCTCAGGCGACCGAATCAACCGAATAAACCGACCGACCGACCGACTCCCACAGCTACCTGGACTACACCTCCTCCCACCCTGCCCCCTGTAAAAGCGCCATCCCATATTCCCAATTCGTTTGTCTCCGCCGCATCTGCTCCCAGGAAGACCAGTTCCAATACCGTACAACCCAGATGGCCTCCTTCAAAGACCGCAATTTCCCCCCAGACGTGATCGACGATGCTCTCCACCGCATCTCCTCCACTTCCTGCTCCTCCGTCCTTGAGCCCCGCCTCTCCAATCGCCACCAGGACAGAACCCCACTGGTCCTCACCTACCAGCCCACCAATCTCCATATATAGCGTATCATCCGCCGTCATTTCCGCCACCTCAAAACGGACCCCACCACCAGGGATATATTTCACTCCCCTCCCCTCCCCTATCAGTGTTCCGAAAAGACCACTCCCTCCGTGACTCCCTCGTCAGGTCCACACCCCCCACCAAACCAACCTACACTCCTGGCACTTTCCCCTGCAACCGCAAGAAAAGCAAAACTTG
>NW_025215354.1:109360-116282 GCF_004010195.1 Chiloscyllium plagiosum
CACCTTGACCTCCTTCCACCTATCGCATTTCCAACGCCCCTCACCCAAGTCCCTCCTCCCTACCTCTTATCTTAGCCTGCTGGACACACTTTCCTCATTCCTGAAGAAGTGCTCATGCCCAGAACGTCGATTCTCCTGCTCCTTGGATGCTGCCTGACCTGCTGCGCTTTTCCAGCAACACATTTTCAGCTCTGATCTCCAGCATCTGCAGCCCTCACTTTCTCCTTTAAATGAAAGGCCAGCCATTGAGAAGCAGAATCAGGAGGCCATTTCACACACAAACAGATTTGAGTGTGTTAGGGAGAAAATAGTTTTTTGATCTTCATGGAAGTCAAAGATTATGAGTGGGGGGTGGGGGGTGGGGGTGGGGGAGTGACCTAATTTGTATGTTAAGTTTGGAAATCCGTTATAAATGTTGTGGATGCTGGAGGATGATTGGAATGTTCACCATTGAGGGGTGTTTATTAGCTGCAGACAGAGGGAGAGGTGAACTGGCCTTGAATTGAGTGGCCTCCTCCACTTTCCTCACCCACTGTGCTCTGTCCTTGTTGTCTCAGAGTCAGTCCAAGAGGTGAGCTGCTGGAAGAAAACCTATAACTGGTTCTGTGGATTCGACCAGAAGCCCAAAAAGCTGAGCAAAGAGGAACAGGAAGCCCTTCAACAGCAGCTGACGGACATCTCAGAGGCGCCCCTGTGGAGAAACGTCGTCAACATGAACGCCATCATTCTGCTGGCCGTCTGCATCTTCTTCTGGGCGTTTTACGCATAACGCTAGGATCAAAGGAGACATCCTACTGACTAACCTCTCTCAACCATTTTAACCAAACCCATGATGCATTGCTTTCACACTCTTCACAAACGAGTGCACAATGCTGTCTGATTTGTACTTAAAAAAAAACGGTGTTTCTAAAATAGATACTTCCTTTCTCACCAACCGATAGGATGAAACTGGTGTCCCAGTTTTTACAAAGAGATCTTGAGAAATTTTGAGAATCCCTGCTGGACCCTGAGGCCTTTGCTTCACTGAGCTGCAAATTTGCACACATTACGTTGGCTACAAGTTTGATGACAGCAAGCTTACAGAAGTTTGTAAGAGGCTCTTACAGAAACAATACCTGAAGACAATTGTTTCAAAAATGGATAATTTATTATGTTTTTAAAGAAATAAGTGCAATAATAATGCTGTGAGAAATAAGATGATAATCAGAGGTAATAAAGTTCAACTTTCTGTTTTCTGTCTTGTCTGTCAGATTCCACATGTTATCTCAATGTTCACTTTCACTCGTTTAGAATCACAGAATCCCTACAGTGTGGAAACAGGCCATTCGGCCCAACAAGTCCACACCGACCCTCTGAAGAGTAACCCACCCAGACCCATTCCCCTACCCTATTACTCTACATTTACCCCTAACTAACCTATTTGTGAAAAAGTACTTCACCTAAAGTAAAAGGAAATTGAATTTCCACCTTGCCTTTCAGACTTTCAAAAGCTCTTGATGTGTTTCAACAGTCAGTTGCAGTACATTGGAAGTGTAATCATGGCTGTAATGTGTGGAAGTGCAGTAACTGAACTCCCACAAGTGAGTAAACACACTAATTAGTCCACAGCTGGAATACTGGGAACAGTTTTGGGGCCTTTATCTGAGGAAAAATATATTGGCATTGAAGGTTCACTTGGCTGGTATCATGTATGGCCTTAGGAGGAGAGGTCAAGTAGACTGGGCCTGTACTCATCGGAATTTAGAGAATGAGAGACAACTTTATTGAAACGTACACGATGATTTTTGGGCTGGGCAGGGTAGACGTGGAGAGGATTGTCCCCTTGTGGGAGAGTCCAGAACCACAGGGCATCATCTCAGAATAAGGGGACACACATTTCAGGCAGAGCTGCGGAGGAATTTCTTCTCTCATAAAGTGGAAAGTCTGTGGAATACTTCTCTGCAGAGGGCTGTTCAGTACCTTCAAAGGTTGTGATAGACAAATTTTTTACTCAGTCAGGGATTAGAGAGAAACAGGAGATGGAGATTACCAGATCCACCATGATCTTGTTGAATGGGAGAACAGATTCATAGAATCACTGCCCCCACCCCCACCCCCACCCCCACCCTCCTACACTGCATTCAGAATACATTCAGCCCCTCGAGTCCACACTGCCCCTCTGAAGAGCATCCCAGCAAACCTGCATTTCCCATGGCTGACACACCCAGCCTGAACAATTTCCCACAACCAATCCACCTGACCTGCATGTCTTTGGATTTTGGAAAGGAATCGGAGCACCCAGAGGAAACCCCAAACAGATACAGGGAGAATGTGCAAACTCCATACAGAAAGTGCCCGAGGCTGGAATCGAACCTTGGTCCCGAGCAACTATGAGGCAGCAGCGTTAACCACTGAGCCACCGTGCTGCCCAAAAGCTGAATGGATTCGCCATTAAAGGGGATTGGTGAGACCATGTTTCTGGTGAACTTTGACAGCTACATAGACCACTGGTTGGAGCCTCATACAGCAGTTGGTGAAGTGAGTTTTGAGAAGATTTGTAGCTCAGGTAGAGGTTCTGGAAGTAGATTTACTCACTCAGCTGGAAGGTTCCAGATCAGTGAACAAACCGACATTCAGAACCAGCTGTTAAAGCCAGGCTAACCACTAAGACACCATGCCACCCTATGGGCCGAATGGCCTATTCTGCTCCTACATATTATGGTCCTAAGTATCCAAACGGTGTGGTGCACTGTGCTTTGGGGAAGTGAGAATGATCTGGAACACTGTCTACGAGGCACAGGACTGTGATTCACAATGAAATTACACAGACATTTAAAGAAACAGACTTTCAAGGTCATTGGGAGAGATGGTGGAGTGGGTCTGAGTGGATTACTCCTGTGTCAAGGGAAACACTATGGCCATGGGAAGAATCTCTGGCACTTAGAGTCATCAGAGTCATACAGCAGAGAAACAAACCCTTTCATCCAACCAGTCCAAACTGACCATATCCCAGACTAAACTATCCATGTACTTATCGAAATACCTTTAAACTTTGTAACTGTGCCTGCATCCACTACTTCCTCATTCCACACACGGACCACTCACTGCGTATAAAGGTTGTTCCTCCTGTCATAGAGTCATAGAGATGTACAGCACGGAAACAGACCCTTCGGTCCAGCCCGTCCATGCCGACCAGATATCCCAACCCAATCTCGTCCCACCTGTCAACACGGTCCTTTTTAAAACTTTCTCCTCTCAACTTGAAAATATGCCCCCTCATCTTGAAAACCCACCATTCACCTTATCTATGTCCCTCATGATCTTACAAACCCCCAAAAAGCCACCTCATGACTTCCTATGCTCCAGTGAAAAATAGGGCCCAACCTGTCCTTGAAACTCAATCCCCCAGTCCTGGCAACATCTTTTCTGAACCCTCTCCAGTTGAATAATATGCCCCCTGCAGCAGGGCGATGTTACTGAAGCAATCCCATGTTCAGCTGAGACAGCAGCTGAGCCAATCCAATAGTGTCAGTCCACAGTCTCCGCTCTGAGGGAGCTCGGATTGACTTCAGTACCTGGGCTGAGGAAGGGCTCAGTGACCCTTGAACATAACTTGTCAGTTTTACCCCCTTTTCAGCAGGCTTACAGTTCAATAAAACTGGTAATTGTGACGCGTGGTTGCTCTAACAGTCACACACCATCCAAAGGGTTGGTATTTATTCCTCATTGTCACTGATTCGATTCCCTCTGGAACAGTATATTCACCAGACAGACTTCAGCGATTCAAGATGTGGAGGTGCTGATGTTGGACCGGGGTGGACAAGGTCAGAAGTCACCCGATACCAGGGTTATAGTCCAACAGGTTTATTTGAAATCACAAGCTGACGGAGTGCCACTCCTTCATCAGGTGAAGGGGCAGCGCTCCGAAAGCTTGTGTGATTTCAAATAAACCTGCTGGACTCTGACCTGGTGCTGGGCGACTTCTGACGTGATTCAAGAAAGCAGCTCGCCACCACCTTTTCCAGGGCAACCAGGGATGGGTAATAAATGCTGAACCAAACAGCGACACCCATATTCTGTGAATATGTGACAGAAGTGCGATAAAGCAGAATCCCCTTTCCTGAAAACAAGTGGAAAACAAAGGCTTGTTTGTATGAAGGGCAGAATAATGTGAACGCTGGAAATGTGAAATAAAAACCTCAGCAGGTCTGGCAGCGTCTGTGAGGTGAGAGACAGAGTTAATGTTCCTGGTCAGCGACCCTCTATCAGCATTTGGTTAGCGTGTTCCTTCATTGATTTCCCCACCATGAGCTATCTGTGTCCCAGTTATGTTGCACGATTGAACATTCGAGAAGCAAAATGATTTTTAAGAAAATGGGATATCGGAGAGAGGTTTGGCCTTCAGGATCGCGAGGTTTCAGACTCTCAATCGGAGGAAAAAACAAGCAAACTACATTAAAGTGGAAGATAAGCAATAAAAATACCACAAGATATATTGCCCATGGTTAGGGGAATATTTACAAACCTGATGATTCAGATCAATCTTGTACAAAGAACTTATTTGTCAAAGAGTGCAATTGAACCTGAAGCAAATAAACTGCTTTGAAAAACAAATCATATAACTATACAATAAAACAATTGTTAGATGTTTACCACTTCCTGATAAGATCTCTCCTGATTCCAGTTCTCTAACAGAGAGAAAAACCTGCATTCACATAGCGTCTTTCCCATCCCTCTGGATGTTCCCAGTGAAGTGCTTTTAAAATTTAGTCCCCGTTGACAAATGGAGAAATGAGACAGCTGATTTGCACACAGGAAGCTCCTGCCAACAGATGACGGTAGAAAAGACATACCACTGACAAGAGTGATGTTTGTTACTCACCGTTAACTGCTCGGCTGCCTCAGGACAGACGATTCAAACACATCGCTGTGTGTATGGGGTCACATATAGACCAGACCAGGTAAGGTCAGCAGATTTCCTTCCCTGAAGCACCTGAGAAGATAGGAACAGAGAGCAGGAGGAGGCAATTCAGCCCCTCAAGCCACCTTCACCATTTAATACGATCATGACTTGCCTCATCTCAGCCTCAACTCCACTTTCCTGCACACTCCCCATAACCCTTTAACCCATTCAATGGGGCATTGAATTCTACAGCTACGTGATCCTTTGAGAGAAATAATTCCTCCTCATCTCTGTTTTAATAGATACATCTTTTCTGTATCTATTTGGTCAATCCCCTTTAACATCTTCTATACCTCATTTAGATCTCCTCTTGTCTTTCTAACCTATAGTGATACAGACCTAAACTAACTTCAGATGGCTACAATGATCACCTCAGCACGTCAAGCCAAAATTGTGGTACCTTCAAGAAATAAATTCGGTCTGAATTGAAGTTAATGTCGTCAAAGTCAACAAAAATAGTCACTCTGATCTGTAACTTCTATTTGATTGAGACTGCTCTGGAATTGTTGTGGTTCTGTTCGCCGAGCTGGAAGTTTTTGTTGCAAACGTTTCGTCCCCTGTCCAGATGACATCCTCAGTGCTTGGGAGCCTCCTGTGAAGCGCTTCTGTGGTGTTTCCTCCGGCATTTATAGTGGCCTGTCCCTGCTGCTTCCGGTTGCCAGTTTCAGCTGTCCGCTGTCCGCTGTAGTGGCCGGTATATTGGGTCCAGGTCGATGTGTTTGTTGATGGAGTTCTCACAAACTTTGAACTGCTCTGGAAGTTAAACGTATTGGGATGAACGACTCACGTGCAGAATATCCAGCTTGAGAAATAAAACAATTGAGTCAGACACAGGAATGCACAAATGAACTATATTTCAGACAACAGCTTTTGGGCAGAGCAGGTAGAGAGAAGCAAATGGCTTTGTAACAGCAGAACTGCAATGCTTTTGTTCTCTCTGGTTCTCAGTCTCTTGAGAAACCGGGCCCAGTGGACAAAGCAAATTAAAGCCTTATCCATTCACAGGAAACTTAAGATATCTGCAAGTCTCCCTAAAGCTGTAGATGCACCTGTTAAGCAACTGTCTCAGGTAAAAACCTAACACTTTGAGGATTCTAAGGACTTTTTAAAACTGATCTTTTTTCATCTTCTGCTTTGTGCTAAATCTTGTCTGCTTTTTAAGAACTTTATTCTTGTGTACCTGTGTGTGAGAGTTGGATGTCACTTTCCATCATTTTTGTTGATCTTAAATTCCTCCTTTTTTCACTCAAAAATCCTTCCAATTAGTTCTTTCTCTTTATTAAAAATTAGTGAACTGCATTGCATGGAAGTCTAATACAGTTGTGTGCGAAGAAGAAGGAAGAATTAATCTTTGCTAAGGTCAAATGAGAAGTTAGAGAGCAGCTGATTACTACTACCCTCTGGTGTCATATAAGGAAATAAAGAAATGTGCAGGCCCCTTGGGAAATGGTAAAGAGTAGCATTGGCTGAGTAACTCTTACAATGGGCTAGCATAGGCACAATGGGCCAAATAGAGTCTTAGAACCGTACAGCATGGACAAAGACCTTTCGGCCCAACCCGTCCATGCCGACCAGATATCCCAACCTAATCTAGTCCCATTTGCCAGCACCCGGCCCGTATCCCATCAAGCCCTTCCTATTCATATACCTATCGAAATGCTTTTTAAATGTTGCAATTGTACCAGCCTCCACCACTTCGTACGGCAGAACATTCCAAACACGCACCACCCTCTGTGTGAGAAGTTGTTCCTTCGATCCCTTTTATATCTTCCACCCATTGTATTGTCCCCATTGTACTGTCCCCATTGCCCTGTCCCCATTGCCCTGTCCCCATTGCCCTGTCCCCATTGCACTGTCCCCATTGTACTGTCCCCATTGTACTGTCCCCATTGCACTGTCCCCATTGCACTGTCCCCATTGCCCTGTCTCCATTGCACTGTCCCCATTGCACTGTCCCCATTGCACAGTCTCCATTGTACT
>NW_025215354.1:117182-118754 GCF_004010195.1 Chiloscyllium plagiosum
CCATTGCACTGTCCCCATTGTACTGTTCCCATTGTACAGTCCCCATTCCATTGTTCCCATTGCACTGTCCCCATTCTACGGTTCCCATTGCACTGTTCCCATTACACTATCCCCATTATACTGTTCCGATTGCACTGTCCCCATTCTACGGTTCCCATTGCACTGTTCCCATTACACTATCCCCATTATACTGTTCCGATTGCACTGTTCCCATTGCACAGTCCCGACTGCACTGTTCCCATTGTACTGTCCCTATCGTACTGTCCCCACTGCACTGTCCCCATTGCACTAACCCCATTGCACTGTCCCCATTGCACGGTTCCCATTGCACCGTTCCCACTGCACTGCCCTGATTGTCCTGTCCCCATTACACTGTCCCCATTGTACTGTCCCCATTGTACAGTTCCCATTACACTGTCCCCATTGCACTGTTCCTACTGCACTGTCCTTATTGTCCTGTCCCCATTGCACTGGCCCATTATACTGTTCCCATTGTACTGCTTCCAATGTACTCTCCCCATTGCACTGTTCCCATTGTACTCTCCCCATTGCACTATTCCCATTTTGCTGTCCCCATTGCGCTGTCCCCATTGCACTGTCCCCATTGTACTGATCCATTGCACTGTCCCCATTGCACTGTTCCCATTGCACTATTCCCAGTGCACTATCCCCATTGCACTGTCCCCATTCACTGTCCCCATTGCACTGTCCCCATTGCACTGTCCCCATTGCACTGTCCCCATTGCACTGTCCCCATTGCACTGTCCCCATTGTACAGTTCCCATTGTACAGTCCCCATTGCACTGTCCTGATTGTCCTCACCCCATTGTACTGTCCCAGTTCCCATTGTACAGTCCCCATTCCATTGTTCCCATTGCACTGTCCCCATTGTACAGTTCCCATTGCACTGTCCCCATTGTACAGTTCCCATTGTACAGTCCCCATTCCATTGTTCCCATTGCACTGTCCCCATTCTACGGTTCCCATTGCACTGTTCCCATTACACTATCCCCATTCCACTGTTCCGATTGCACTGTTCCGATTGCACTGTCCCTATCGTACTGTCACCATTGCACTGTCCCCATTTTACTGCCCTGATTGTCCTGTCCCCACTGCACTGTCCCCATTGCACTAACCCCATTGTACTGTCCCCATTGTACTGTCCCCATTGCACTGTCCCCATTGCACTATCCCCATTGCACTGTCGCCATTCACTGTCCCCATTGCACTGTCCCCATTGCACTGTTCCCATTGCACTGTTCCCATTGCACTATTCCCAGTGCACTATCCCCATTCACTGTCCCCATTACACTGTCCCCATTGCACTGTCCCCATTGCCCGGTCCATATTTTACTGTCCCCATTGCACTGTCCCCATTGTACTGATCCATTGCACTTTCCCCATTGCACTGTTCCCATTGCACTCTTCCCATTACACTGTCCCCATTGTACTGATGTCGTGTCAGGAATTATCTTGAATGCCTCTCTCAGGGAGTAGGATGACACTCAAGCTGACAGAGGAGAAAGGGAAGCGACTCGCTGATGTTGAGTTGACTTCTCTATAAAATCTCCA
>NW_025215355.1:0-6096 GCF_004010195.1 Chiloscyllium plagiosum
GAAAGTTACTGGGCGGATGTAGGTTTGCTCGCTGAGCAGGGAGTTAGTTCGTATTATTTTCCTGGAAGTTCTGTTATTAAATGTTGTTGTCATAGAGAGCAGAGGATTTTGTGAGCCATCTCTCATTGAGGTATGGTGGCTGTATTCACTGTGAATCTCGGTCTACAACGTCAAGAACAAATGAAGCATAAGTTGCAGAGAGGCGAAGCTCTGTACAGAAAGATGAGGGGCCTCTTTCACACCATCCTGGATTTTCCAATTGCGTTTTCCAAATCACCTCAAACAATAAATGACAATCTTGAGGGGCTGACTGGTCTTCCCTGTTTACGTACACAAAGTGATAGCATTAAGTAGCCTCCAAACGCTCCTGTCGAACAGGTTTGATTGGTCGAATCGAACACAGAAACAGGGGACTGAGAAGCAGGAGAGGATCATGAGACACTCAGAGCTTTCTCCACCAGGCACTAAGGTTGTGGCTGATCAGGTTGTGGTCTCAGCCCCACTTTCCTGTCTGCATCACATTATCCGTGACTGACTTCTCTGTTAAATATTTAACTAACTAAACGTTGAATAACTGTGAACATAAAGGCACAACAAACTTGTGGGGAAGAGAATTCCCATTTGAAATATCTGTTTAGAATTTCTCCTCATTCCTTTTATAGAGACATACAGCATGCAGACTTTTCCGTGCTGACCAGACATCCCAATGTGATCGAATCTGATTTGGCTCATATCCCTCTAAATCTTTTAATTCATATAACTGTCAAGATGACAGACTGCATCACTTCCTCTGGCAGATAATCCCATATACATGCCTCCATCTGCATGAAAACAATGCCTCTAAGTTCACTTTAAAATATTTCCACTCACACTTTAAACCTATACCGTTTATTTTTGGATTCCTCTGTCCTAGGAAAAAAAGATCTTGTTTATTTAACCCTATCCATGCCCTGTATAATTTTATATACCTGTTTAAGGTCAGCCATCAGCGCTGATGCTACAGAGAAAACAGCTCCAGCCTATTCAGCCTCTGCTTTAATCGTCCAATCCCGGCAAGATCCTCATAAATCTTGCCTGAACGCTTTCAAGTTTCACAACAATCTTCCTACAGCGGGGAGACCAGAACTGCACACAGTATTCCAAAATTGGCTCACTGACAACTTGTACAACTACAACGTGACATGCCAACTCCTATACTGAATGCTCTGACCAATGAAGGCAAACACCTTTTTCACTATCCTATCTACTTTCCAGGAGCTTTGCATCTACATTCTTCACTCTCTTTGTTCAGGACCCAATTAGTGTCTTTGTCCTGCTCTGATTTGCCTTTCCAAAATGCAGCACCTCACATTTATCTAAATCAAACGTCATCTGCCACTCTTCAGCTCATTTAGTCATCTGATTAAGGTCTCATTTTACTCTGAGATAATGTTCTTCACTATTCACAACATCAACAATTTTGATGTACTCTGCAAGCTTTCTACTCATACCACCGATAGTCACATCGAAATCATTACTTTAATGACGAAAAGCAAAGGATTCAGCACTGATACTTATGGCACACCACTGTTCACATTCCTCCAGTCTGAAAAACAATCCTCCACGACCGTCTGTCTCCTCCTGTTAATCAAATTTTGTATTCAATTGGTTTGGGTGGCTGTTTCCCATGTGACCTAACTTTACTAACTTGTCTACTGTGCAGAAACTTGTCGAAGACCTTGCTCAAGTCCATTTGGACATCATCTACAACACTGCCTTCATCAATATTCTTTGTCACCTCTTTTAACAAACTCAATCAAATTAGTTTGAAATATTTCCCACGCAAAATGACATGGTGACTATCCCCAATATTATTGCCTTTGCAAATTAATGCAATTGACAATCCCTCAGAATCCCTTCCAACAACTTACCTACACTGATTTTAGGCTCACCAGTCTAGTGTCCCCTGGGTTGTTGGGTCGCTGCTTCCTTTTTAGTGCCACTCCCCTCTTGATCACAGCAAGTTATCAATGTAACCATTTTGATGATATGGCCAATGATACAGGTCTCACATATGTTCAGAGTCGTTTTGGGAAGAGATCAGGTAGATTTCCTTCAAATACTGAGCTGTTGTTTCCAGCTTAAATGGCTATTATCTGTCGTCTGCAATATTAGGGAAAGAAACCCTACAGACAAATTCTGCACCATGAATATCTCGAATAGATATCAATACCGAACACCACCGACAAAGGAAGAGTATACTTTCTGTCCTCAAACACTGATCACTGTTTCCCATCTCTAACGTGTGACTGCCCTCTTCCTAAAACCATTAAATGATACAAGTCAGCTGATTATTTTCCAGCCTTTCTTCTCTCGTACTATCACTCACTGGCCTGAAGAATGCTATGGAGTTCAATTTCGATGAATGCAAGGTATTGTAATTGATAAAACAAACAAGGAGAACACATACACAATTACGTATTGGGACACTGGTAGTGTTGAAGAATAGAGGGGCCTAGGGATTCAGGCATAATTCTTTGAAGTTTGCATCATATATAGACAGGATATTTAAGAAGGCGTTTCACTTGCAGGCCTTCATTAAGGAGACAGAGATTCAGAGATAAACAGCACGGTAACAGACACTTCTGTCCAACTCATCCATGCTGCCTAGATACCCAACATAATCTTGTCCCATTTGCCAGCACTTGGCCCATATCCTTCAAAGGCCTTCCTATTCAGATACTCATCCAGATGTTTTTCAAGTACTTTAGCTTTTTCCAGCCTCCACCACTTCCTCTGGCAGCTCATTCCATATGCACAACGCATTCTGTGCAAAACAAGTTGTCCCTTACGTCCCTTTTATATCTTTCCCCTCTCACCCTAACCCTATGACTTTTAGTTCTGACCTCGCACACCTCAGGGTAAGACCTTGTCTATTTACCCTATGCATGCCTCTCATGATTGTATAAACATCTATATGTTCACCCCTCAGCCTCCAATGCTCCAGAGAAAATATCCCCAGTCTATTCAGACTCTCCCTACATCTCAAATCATCCAGCCCTGGCAACATGCTTGTAAAACTTTACTGAAATCTTTCAAGTTTCACAATATCTTTCCAATAGGAAAAAGACCAGAATTGCATGCAATATTCAAAAACTGGCCTGACCAATATCCTGCATAGCTTAAAAATGAACTGTCAACTCTTGTGCTCAGAGGTCTGAACAATAAAGGAAAAAACATACCAAGCACGTTCTTCACTTTCCTATCTACCTGTAACTCTATGTTCAAGGAGCAATGAACCTGTACACCAAGGTCTCTTTGTTCCAATTACAAATAAAAAGGGCAGTCCTTTTAGTTAGGAGTTGGGATGCAATGTTGTACAGGACATTCATGATGCCTGTCCTGGACGACTGTGTGCAGTTCTGGCCACCCTGTTACATAGAGAATATTATGAAGTTTGGTAGGCTTCAGAAGAGATTTACCAGGAAGTTATTGGGAATGGACTGCTTGAGTTAAAAGGATAGGCTCAATAAACGAGGACATTTTCTCCTGGAGTTTTGGATGTTGGGAGGTGACCTCATAGAGATTTATAATATGATGAGGATTATCGACACTGTGAATGCTAGGTGTCTTTTCCCTCAAGTGAGTGATTGTTTTAATATGAGAGGAGAAAGTTTCTAAAATGACAAAGCGTCATAAAGGTGAAACAGTCCCTTTGGTCCAACATGTCCATGCCGACCAGATAGCCAAAATTACTCCCCTCCCGTTTGCCAGCATTTAGCGCATTTCCATTTGAACCCTTCCTATTCATCTGCCCATTCAGATGCCTTTTAAATTTTGTAATGTTTCCAGCCTCCACACCTTCCTCTGGCAGCACATTACACAGGGATTACCCTCGACATGAAAAGTTGCCCATTAGATCCCATTTAAGCCTTTTTCCTCTCACCTTAACCCTATATCCTCTACGTTTGGACTGCACTACCCTATGGAAAAGACCTTGTCTACTCACTCTATCCACTGCATCCATAAATTTATTTACCTCTATCATCACCCCTCATCCTCTGATGCTCCAGGGAAAACAGCCCTAGCCTATTCAGCCGCTCCCATAGCTTAAACGCTCCAAACCTGGCAACAACTTTGTAAACCCTTTCTGAACCCTTTCAAGTATTACAACATTCTTCTTTCAGTAGGGAGACCAGAATTGCACACAATATTCCAAAAGTGACACAGCCAATGTCCTGTTCAGACGCAATCCGACATCGCAACTCAGATACACAATGCACTGACCAAGCATATCAAATACTTTCTTCGCTATCCTAACTAATTGCAACTCCACTTTCAAGGAAATATATACCTGTACTCCAAGGGCATTACGTTCAGCGACACTTTCCAGGATTTTCCCATTAATTGTATAAGTTTCCAATGTGTAGCATCAGCAATTTATCTAAATTAAACTCTATCTGCCATTCCTCGAACTAATGGCCCATCTAATCAAGATTCCATTGTCTTCTTTGCTGTTCACTGCACTTCCAATTTTGTTGTTATCTGTAATCTTACTAACTATACTTATTATGTTCACATAGAAATCGTTTATATAAATGATGCAAAACAGAAGACCCAGCACTGGTCTTTGTGGCACACCACTAGTCACAGGCCTCCAGTGCAAAATAAAACCCTCTACCACCAACCACTGTCTCAACTTTGAGCCAGTTCTGTATCCAACTGGCTAATTTTCCTTGTATTCCATGTGATCTCACTTTGCTAACCAGCATCTCATGGGGAACCTTGTCAAATGCCTATTGAAGTCTGTATAGATCACTTACATCGTTCTGCCATCGTCAGTCCTCTCCGTTACTTCTCAACAAAAATTAATCAAGTTAGTGAGACATGATTTTCCAAGCGCAAAGTCATGTGACTATCCGTAATCTGTCCCTGACTTTACAAATACATGTACATCTTGTCGCTCCAACAACTTGCTCACCACTGATGTCAGACTCAAAAATCTATAGTTCCCTGGCTTTTCCTTTCCATCTTGTTTCTTAATAGCACAATTTCTGTCAATCTCATGACTTCCAGATTCTTGCATGTGGCTATTGATGACACAACAACATGTAGGCAAGGGGTTCAGCAACCAGATGCCTAGCTTCCGACAGAAATCTCGGATACCCGTGAAGTGATCTTTTAATACAGCATGTGGTTCGTGTTCGGAATGCATTTCCTGAGGAAGTTTGGATTGTGGACACAGTACCTTTATACCTCTGTGTGCGTGTCTATCTCCCTGGGGTTGTTACGTGTGTTTCTGCATTAGTGTGAGGATCTCTGTATCTGCATCTCTGTGCAATCGGAACTCTTTTGTTCTGGGTGTGAATCATTGAAACTGTTGTCAAACCGGGTGTCCCTCCTTCTCCCTTTTGTCTATCTGTCCCTCTTTTGTTTAACATGACACAATGCCGCACTCTGCTGGTCTGTTTTAGGACTTTCCAGTCCATTCTCACATGTAAGGTTACTTGTAAGAGTAAGAAACTAAAAATTACAAGTTATAAAAAGTGCATTATAATTAATCTCATCGCCTTGGAAAGTGGCTTACTCGGATTTGCTTGGATACAATTGCAATGGAAATATGTTTTAATTTATACACTACGTTTTGAAAATGCGACGCAAAGACAAATCATTTCCACATTGCAGAACGAGCACAGATATTTCTCCACATTAACATGTTTCACTCTGATTGCCTCAGTACAATGTCTATGCGCGCGTGTGTGTCTGTGTGTGTTTGTGTGTGTCTTTGTGCGTCTGTGTCTGTGGAGGTTTGTCTGTGTGTATGTGTTTGTGTGTATGCTTGTATCTGTGTGTGTTTTTGTGTGTGTATCTCTGTTTCTCTCTGTTTGTCTGTGTGCGTTTGTTTGTGTGTGTGTGCCTGTGTGTGTTTTTGTGTGTCTGTGTGTGTCTCTGTCTCTCTATGTGTGTTTGTGTGCGTCTCTCTGCCTGTGTGTGTCTCTGTCAGTGTGTGCATCTGTCTGTTTGCGTGTTTGCGTGTGTGCGCCGGTGTGCATCTCTCTGTGTGTGTCTGTGTCTCGCTGTGTGTGTGTGTATGTGTCTGTCTGTGAATCTGTGTCT
>NW_025215355.1:6412-9975 GCF_004010195.1 Chiloscyllium plagiosum
CTGTATGTGTGTCTGCGTGTGCGTGTGTCTGTGAGTGTGTGTGTTTCTGTGTTTATGTGTCTTTGTTTGTGGGTTTGCGTGCGTGTCTATGTGTGCATGCTTGCACGTGTGTATCTGTGTGTGTCAGTCTGTGTGTGTGAGTGTGTGTTTGTGTGTGTGTCTGCCTGTATTGATTGTGCTGCCGTTTTGATTGTGGTGTGAGTTGCTACCCGCCATCTGTCCCTCCCAGACTGAATTCCTGAAGGCTTACATACTCCACCACTACATTTACAGTGGCCTTGGGTGGGGTGGGGTGGGGGGAGGGGAGTCTGGGTGGGTGGGGATGCAACAGAGATTGACAATAACAGAAAGCTCAGCAGATCTGGCTGTACCTGTTTCGGGTCAAATGACCCTTCCTCAGAACTCATGTAGGGGAAGATTACATCACTTTAGATACCACAGAGACTGCCGCACCCGCCATAGAGATACATCTACACGAATAATGACACATGGAGGCACTCACTAATACATTGACACTCGTGCAGACATAGAGAGTGTGTCTTTATTTCTGTTGCTCCACGATAATCTTATCAATATATCACTTGGTCTGTCTGGTGTGTGTCACTATTTATTGGTGGAGTGTGACTGTAGGTCAATTTAAATGTTTGAAGATCCCAAACCTGCAAGAATTATAAAGTTTGTTGTGGATGGTGGGGAACTCCAAGAGGAAACTGAAAAGTTGTTGTAGTGTTCACGTATATGGCAGATGGCTATCAATGCAGAACAGTGTGAGCTGATGCACTTTAGTGAAACAACATTGAAAGACAATATGAAACACGGTGTACCGTTATAAAGTAGGTGCAGGAACAGAGGTCCTAGGCATATATGAGTACAGATTATTAAAGATGCCAGGACAAGTGGGGAGAGCAGTAAGTATCTCAGATTATTTTCAGTATCTGAGCTGTTTACAAGAGGAGGTGCAGGAGAGAACCTCCGCACTCCCTTACTGGGAGGTGGTGGAGACGATGTGTTGTAAGTCCACCTTGCTGCCCACCGAGTCCGTGGGGAAACCATTTGTACCAGCTCGACACAAAAGTGACATTGCATTAGGACCATGATTTCTATGGTGTGGTGAGGGAAATGGAACTGAAAGTGGGTTTAAAGTGAGAATTTCCCTTCACTAAACATTGTTCCGAACTTGGTTGGTGGGATGTGGATGTTTCAGAATCTCCACACCAGTCGTCCTGGTCCTCTCCGGTTCGTACCAGGGTCCTACACACATGGTGGCGGGAGATGGGTGGGGGAGCGTGAATCGGGCACTCCATTACCCAGCTTGACACTTTCTGTACTATTCCAGGCTTTTCTTCCTCGAATGGGAGAATGGGGAGGGAACGAATGAGAGTGGGAGTGGGTGTCCCTGCTGTTAGTGCTGGTGTAGATGGGGGGAAATAGTGAGGTGTTCAGAGCGAGTAACTCCACAGTATTATTAGTGTGTGTGTGGGGGGCGGGGGGGGGGGCGGGGGTGTATAATGGAGGGGAGACAGAGACAGTGGGAAGAGGCTGCATGCATCAGTGAGAGTGGTGGCGCAATGAGCTTGTTCAGGTTTCGGTGCTATAACAGACATACAGTGAGTGTGAGGGAGCAGAAGAATATGTTTACACTTATCCTGACAGAGCGAGGAAGGTTATTGTTGCTTGTCCTGTTTTGCTGGACATTTGTTCAGACTACAGATACTGCACTAGCTCGGTGGTGAGCACAGGTCATGCGCGGTGAGTCTGAGGTTGTGACCCCTCAGGGAAGTGAATTGTCCCCCTCTGTCCTAGCCATCCACCAGGCCCTCCATGCCCCTGTCGACAAACCGTGTTGTAATTGCCCCTTATCTGCAATGCTCGGGGTAAACTATGCCGAGCAGCTCCAAACTGAGAAAGCTCAACCATGTGTCTATTGGTCTTTTAAAGATGACACCCGTGCCAGAAATCACAGAATATGCAGGAGCATCCGGGCAATGCTGAGTATATCCAGCCATGATTGGTGGGAGAATCAGGCTGGTATTGAATGAGACGGACACCATGGGGTGGGGTGAGTATTTAATGAGGTGAGTTCCTTAAGATAGCAGTAGGAAACTAATTCTCCTTAGTTCAGATCATCTCTCCACGAAAATCACAGTGAGACAATTTATTGTTAGATTCCCGTCAAAGAGGCGCAACATCTGCTGAACCCACGCATAGTGACAAAGCTGCAGCTGCTTATCCAATACTCTCCATTACAGAGAAGGAGCTAAGCGTGACCTACCCTTGGGAAATAAGGCAGGGCAGGTGACTGTGGTATCAGAGTGGAAGCACTTTGGGACAAGTAATCATAATCCTATTAGCATTAAAATAGAGATGGAAAAGGATATTGTTATAAATTGGAGGAAGGCCAATTCTGATGATATTAGGCGACAACGTCTAAAGTGGATCTGAACAGATACTCGCAGATAATGGGCCAGCTGAGAAGACGGAAGCCTTCAAAAATGAGATGTAAGAACTCAGAGGCAATATATCCCTGTTAGGGTGAAGGGTAAGTCTGGTAGGTGTAAGGATGCTGGAGGACTTGAGAAATTGAGGGTCTGATCACGGATAAAAGGGAAGCATATGTCAAGTAGAGGTAGCAGGAATCGAGGATTTTTCAGTATTCATACACGGGATGAGGGTATCACTGATTTGACCTGCATTCATTGACCATCACTAATTGTGTAGAGGGTATTTAAGAGTCAACCACATTGTTGTGGGTCTGGAGTCACATGTAACCCAGAGCATTAAGAATGGCAGTTTGCTTCCTTCAAGCACATCAGCCAACCAGATGGGATTTTCCAAAAATCGAAAATGGATTTATCATCGTCATTAGTATTTTAGTTCCAGTTTTAAAGTCAATGTCTAGTGAGTCTAAAGCCAGTGGATGTATACTTAAGAGGGAAACCAGGAGACCATAAAGATGACATGAGATAGCTTTGCCAATAGCGTTATGGACAATCTCAAATGACTCTGCAAATACATTAACGACAAAAGAGTAACTCGGAAGAGGTTCTGGACACATAAAGATCAGCAAGGCTGGCGATGTGCAGAACCGCAGAAGATGGAGGTGGTACAAAACAAGCATTTTGCATCAGTATTTACTGTGCAGAAGGATATGGAAGCTAAAGAGCTTCTGAAATAAATAAAGAAATCTTGTAATTTGTCTGTGCTACATAGGAGGAGATGCTGGAATTCGTAAAGCCTGCAAAGGGAGAATTGTCCCCAGGACCTGATCAGGTGGGAAGCGAGTGAAGTGATTGCTAAGCCCCTTGCTGAGATACATGTATCATCAATTGTCACAGGTGAGGTACCGGAAGATAGGAGGTTTGCGAACTTGGTCCAGTTACATTAAACATTTAAGAAGGATGGTAAGGAAAATCCAGTGAGCCTGACTTCAGTAAGGAGTAAGTTGTTGGAAAGGATTATGTGGCGCAAGGTGTGCATATATTTTGTATAGCAAGGAATGATACGGGATAGGCAACATAGCTTGAAGCATGGGAAATCGTGTCTCACTAAACAGACTGAGATTT
>NW_025215355.1:11707-14522 GCF_004010195.1 Chiloscyllium plagiosum
ACTGATGCAGATCAGGCTTCTCACTTGCATTTGAATGATATTTGACTTATTTCTCATTTTGAAACGTTAGTGGAAATGCTGGAGACAGTTTCCTGGAGGCTGTGTTTTCAGCTGCTGTGCAAATTCAGGAAGACCAGAGTCTTTGGAGACCCACTGTGGGATGAGTCATGGTGACTGTAGTTACCGCATTTGGATCTGCAACGTGAACAACAAATGGAGCTGAGGCTGCAGAGGGGAATATCTGTAAAATAGAATGAGGGAATCAGAATCAAATCAGTAAAGGCCTTAGAGAATGTTTGAGCAGGATGGAAAGGCCCGCTTATGCAACATATTCAGATAATTCTATTAATAAAGCCCCAATTGTGCTTCTCTCCCAGTGTCGAATAGTGGTGGGCAGTAAGTCACCTCCTCGTATTATTGGGTAACAGAACCCTGGGGCCTAACATGTCTCCAGATTTCCCTGTGCCCCAGTCTCGAGCTATTAGTGACTTCCTCCTGTTCCTGTGTCCTAGTCTCAAGCAGTAGAAGGACTGCCTCCTGTCCCTGTGTCCCAGTCGTGAACAGTTGAGTGACTGCCTCCTCTTCCTATGTCTCAGTCTCGAGCAGTTGAATGACTGCTTCCTTTTCTTCTGTCCCAGACTCGAACAGTTGAGTAGTGGCTTCCTAGCCCTGGGTTCCAGTCTCGAAAAGTTGAGTGACAGTCTCTTTTTCCTGTCTCCCTATTTCGAGTAATTGGATGACCTTCCCCTTTTCCTGTGTCCCATTCTCGAGGAGTTGAGTGATTGTCTCCTGCTCCTGCGTCACAGGTTTGTGAAAATATCCTCCACCTGATCCTGAGTAACAGGTCCAATAGCTGTCTGCTCTCCTGCTGCTCCTCCTGAGTAAAAGGCGCAAATAGCAATTTGCACGCCTGCTGCCCCTGAAAAACAGGCTCCAAGAGCTGTGTGTTCTCCCCTTTCTGCTTCTGACTAACAGGGCTTCAAAAGATCTGTGATCTCCTCCCGCTCCGGTGGAATAGAATTGAAGGTCTCAATGGCCTCTTCACATTTCTTTCAGTTTTTATTGACTGAGGCCCTTTCTCCTGTTTCTGTACAACACCATCAAAATCTGAATGCTGCATGTATAATTTGTTTCTCAATAATTGAGCAAGCATGCTGACCGATTGTTCTTTTGTTGTTCAGTAATGAGAAGCTGTACGAGTAACATTTTCGAGAGGCTGGATGGCGACCTCCTATCCCTTTGTAACACACTAAGAGGCTGAATGGCCTCCTTCTGTCCCACTGTAACAGACTCAAGAGGCTGAATGACCTCCTCCTGTTGCTCTGTAACCGACTCGAGAGGTTGAATGGCCTCCTCCTGTCCATCTGAAACACACTCGAAAGACCGACTGGCCTCCTCCTAAGTCTCTGTGACAAGCCTGAGAGGCTGAACGCCCTCCCCATCCCTCTGCAACAGACTCAAGAGGTTGAATGGCCTCCTCCTGTCGCTCTGTATCTTCACATGGGGACCGAATTGTTTCTCCCTGTTTCTGAGGAGCAGTTTCAATGTAATGAATGATGTCTCAAGTTAATGAAAAGACTCGATAACAGGGCATTTCAAAATAATGCAGCATTAATCAAAGGTATCTAGAAATTTCCCTTCGAGCCATTTTATGCAGCTGGTCTGTTGTTTTATCCCTGTCTCCTTTTATAAAGAGGGTGGAAACTATACACCCCTGCAATGTTCTGGCAATACACCCACACACAGGGAAGAAAGATTTTTAGATTAATGATTTATTATTTATACCTCAGCAACCCTCATGCTTTCCATCCAGACTGAGTAAATATTCTCTTCTATTGTGATTTGCAAAGTGATCTAAGAAAGGGGTTAACTGAATCTGTTTGTTCAGTGACTGTGATTAATGTCAGTCTCCGTGGATTCTCATTATCGCAGCTGAGGGTTTCCATCTTTTAATGGTAAATGTGCTCCGAAAATGTGTTATCCCATAATATAAGTGGAAACATCATCGACAGCACGAACACGGACTAGCAGCTTCAGAGAGCGAGGGAGGAGAGATCAGAATTAGATTGGAATGCTCCAACAATGGATCAGAATCTGAGAACATTAGATTGGAATGTTCCAAAAAAGGACAGGAGTTTAATCTTTTATGTTTGGATTCTTTCTACATACTATTGGTTGTCATTACCATCGCGGATCCGATATGCACTTCACATTATTCAATATTTTTGTTATCCTATCCTGGCTATTGTTGGTGTCCCTGGTAAGTTTCGCTGTGCATTTATTATTTGCATGAACCATGTGTAACTGTATTACTGTTCTTTGCATTTAAACTACTCTGTAAATATTCACTTTTCAAACCAATGTGAGCAACAACAATGAACTTGCTCAGTCTTTCTCTCCCTCTTTAGATCAAGCACTGTGCCTTGTGGGTTGACCTACTGAGTTTCAGCTATGATACAGGATTCATTGTGTCACTGCCTTTGTTATTTAAATTTGAAATCATGGATGTCACTGTCTCCTGTTCTGGTTACTAACTCCATTTCCTTCCGCTGACTTCATCCCATCCCTGGCCATTACTTGAGCTGAAACGGACGAGTAACAGTTATGGTAATCCCTTTGGCCACAAGCTGTTTCCTGACACCATACCCTGACCTTTCCTAATTTTAGCAATTAACTCCTGCAGAATATACTTCACTGGCTCCTCCCATCTGCTACATGAACATGGAGTTGTGAAATCCAGTCTTAATGATCTACTGGAATAATCTGCACTCCCAGCTCCAAACCTGCCAAAGCAAATCTGAGTGGATACAGCATG
>NW_025215355.1:14629-20864 GCF_004010195.1 Chiloscyllium plagiosum
TCCAACGCCCCTCCCCCAAGTCCCTCCTCCCTACCTTTTATCTTAGCCTGCTGGACATACTTTCCTCATTCCTGAAGAAGGGCTTATGCCCGAAACGTCGATTCTCCTGTTCCTTGGATGCTGCCTGACCTGCTGCGCTTTTCCAGCAACACATTTTCAGCTCTGTTTAAATTCTGTGTCTAAGGTATTCCTCTCTCTCTAATACCTGATGGAGGAGCAGTGGTGGGAAAGCTTGTATTTTTAAATGAAACCATTGGGCTATGACCTGGTGTCGTGTGCTTTCTGATCTTATCCAACCCAGTCCAAAACCAGCACCTCCATATCATGGCTTTTATTAGTTAGCCAATCTTCTCTCCAAGAAAATAAATTTTCCTAATGTGTTCTTGTGTTGCATATTAATCTTTTGTGAAATATTCATTGCCTTATAATTTCTGTTGGATACTCTAGCATCCACCCACAGTCACAATATGTGCAGGTTAGGTGGATTTGTTATAGAAAATGTCAGATTGCAGAGACTGTTTTGGGGGGTGGGGAGTGGGGTTTGTAGGGAATGGGTTTCGGAGCATCGGTGTGGAGTCGATGAGCCAGATGACCTGTTTCCACACTGTAGGGAATTCTATGATTAACACCTTCATGGCTGAAATCAAATGAGGGATAATCTCTGAGTTAATTCCAATATACTGCCTTAATGATGAGATTAAATTTGTGCACATTACTCCAAATGACATCTTACCCTGATCCTGTACAGCAGCAGTAACACTTTACCAGCCTGTTGTACGGTTCCCACTCAGGCCAGAGCAGGCTCAGCTGTCTAGTGGAATACACAACATTGTTGAAAATATATGGTGTGTTTACCAACATTTCAGGAGAATTTGAGTTCAGGAGTAAGTGTGTCTTACTATAACCGTACAGGGCCTTGGTGAGACCTCATCTCGAACACTCTTCAGTATTGTGCACAGTTTCGGTCTCCTTACCCAATAAAGGACAAACTTGGCATTGAGGGGAAGTAGCGTAGGATGACCAGGCTGATCTCTGGGATGACAGGCTTTTTGTAGGATCACAGTTTGGGGCGACTGGGCCTATATTCCATGGACTTTAGGAAAATGGGTGAATGATATAAATCTCCGACAGAGCGAGAGAGTGTGGAAGTAGGGATGATAATTCCCCTGGCTGGGATGTCTAAAACAAGGGTTTACATTATTAGGCATAGACGGGGCAAAGTGCATTGAGATGAGAACAAATGTCTGCACTCAGAGACTGGTAAACCTGGTGAATTCTCAACCACATTAGGCTGTGGAACGCCAGGTACTGAAAAAAATAAAGGTTTACAGACACTAAAGAATGGGAGGAGAGTAGGAGTATGGTGTGAGGATGGAAGATCAGCGATCATTACAGGTAGTTCTCCGATAACAGGAAAGCTGCATTCCTGTTGAATACTATTATAGAAAATCGTGCAATCTAAATAATGGGGCCAATGGGAAAAAGAGGGTAAGGGGCGAACCCCCAATAATATCAGTAAAAATCAAAGCAAAAATCATAATCAGCCTAACTCAAACGATAGCACGGGCTACATAAATCTTGAAACTATATATTGTAATGAAATAGTTCAGTAAATGTAACACTTTAACACCACAGTCACTGACTAAACCCCTTTACCTTCCACAAATCTGTTCACCAGAAAGTGCGTGGGCTGACTGACCACATGATCTCGACGCAGAATTCCAGTTCTCTCCAAGATACGACCCTGGTTTGAAGTAAAATTCCTTCCAAATGTAGACGACATATTCCAGTTTCAGACTCAAGTTCCAGGTTTGTAGAGTGGATAATATTCCTGTTTTAGCTGAACACACTGAGGGTCAATTTTGCAGATAGAGGATCCTGAGGCTGGGTTTTGCTGTTGAGCTGGTGCTGGGGATGGAACCCCGTACAAGTGAATTGGAGCTGGCTTTATTAAGAATGTTGCGCAATTCACGAATGATGTTGCAGCGAAATTGTGTTTAATAAACACGTATTATCGTATAACTGCCTGTATATTGAATGGAGGAGCAAAATTGATGGACCAAAGTGACTCCAGCAGTTCGTATTTTATTGATATGAACACTGTGTGGGTAAAACTACATTGAGGAGGTTTTCTCCATGAGCAAGAATGAGAAGGGTTCAATATGTTGAATGACGTACTCCTTTCCCGATATTTCTTTGCAGTTTGTGATAGGCTCTGTAAATGTTGTCACAAGCTCTCTCAGACCTTCGGAAGGAGGTCTCTGCAGGGTCGACAGGACTGTGTTTCCCGTTCCATTTTCCGATACCAAAGCTAGTGCCATATCCATTAAGACCTCGGAGCAGTATGATACAAGTGAGTATCTTGCTTGGTGGATTCAGAGACCATTGAAGAGTTTATCACATGTCTATGTGTCTGGTGTCACTTCGAGGCAAATCCAGGAAAGCACGGGAGATTCACGTCCTGAAAGTACATTGGGGAAGGAGATCAAAGTTTACAATCAACATTAGACGCACGGTCATTATTACTGACATCAGATTTTACATCTCGACATTTGATTAATTATAACTTCCACCAACTGCCAGCGCATTAGTTTGTTCTGGAGTAGTAATCCAGTGACATTTCCACAACAGCGCAATCACCACATGGGGAACGATCGGAAAACACACTGAGTTGGTTATTTCTGTGCTGCTTGACAGCTGTATCAAAAACAACTCCCACCAATTTAGCTTTTCTGATGTGACGGAGGGAGTTGTAATTGGTCAGATTGTAATTATTCTCCTCTTAGGGGATTGGACATAGCTGAGTAAAATTCCACATTGCGGGGAGATGTCAGATTTAGAGCTCAAATGAAACAGCTTCCCCTGGGACACGGCTTGTTGTGCAGCACACGCCTTCAGTCCTATTGCAGGAATTGTGTCAAGGCCCATTGACTTTGTCGTATCTACTGTGTTCAGCTGCTTCTTCATGTCACGTTCAGCGAAACGAATTGATTAAAGACTACCATCTATGATTTTGTGGGCATCATGATGCGTGTGATGTGGATCATCGACTCAACACTTCTGGCTGAGGATGGTGCAGATACTAAATCCCTGTCTCTTACACTGATGTACAAGGCTGTTCTTTGATCGAGGAAGGGGATATTTGTGGAATCCTCTCCTATCGTCAATTCTTTAATTGTCCAACGACATTTATGTCTGGATGTGGTAGGACTGCAGAACTTCGATCTGAGCTGTTAGTCTTGGAATCATTTTGCCCTCTTGATCAGACGTTAGCCTTGCCGTTTGGAATGTAAACAGTCAAGTGTGGTAGTTTTAATGGGTTGTCATCAAGTTCAGGTACACATGGTTCTGAACCTGGCATGCTCATGCTCATCACTGAACGATCGATCGGCTTGATGGTAATGGTAGATTGAGGGATTCTCCTAGAGGAAAAGGTAAAGATTGCGATTGAATACAATTCTGCTGCTGCCGTGATCTGCAGCACCACATGAATGATCAGTTTGAGCTTCAATATCTGTAATTCAATTCAACTGACTGTCCCCCATTTCACACCGAGACCCATTCACCCATCAGCCCGTTACTCAGTGACCTAACCTGGTTTCTGATGTGGTAACACTTCCATTTTAATATTCTGATTCTGCTGAGGGACTATCCGTGGTGTCACGCCTCCAATTTGTTACATTGCTAAAACGCTTTAACATATTCACCTGAATCTTTTCCATTCCTGTATGCCATCATCTGTCTTTGATGTTAATGTGTCACTCTGTTTCTATCCCTGGCCATGATTAATAGCTATGTAGTCTCAGTGTTGACAGCCTTATGTATTTTCAGACCCAATGAAAATGTGCACCTTGTGTTATTATTAACTTCCCCGTGCACGTCATTCCATGTTGGATAGGGTGTTTGAGCAACTTTGGCACACGTTTTGGAACTTGTTCAAAAACAGAAATTGCTGAAGGAACTAAGCAGGTCTGGCATCATCTTCTGCAGTGAAAGTAGAGTTAATCTTTCAGGTCCAGTGACCCTGCTGCAAAGCTCCCAGCTTCTCCAGCAATGTCTGTATTTTTATTTCCAGTTTCCACAGGTGTTTTATTTAAAAAAAACTGTTCTGTGCCTATTGATTTCTTGAGAAACTCAGCAGGTGGGGCAGCATCTACAGAGACAGAGAAACGGAGTTAGCGTTTCAAATCTAGTGTGACATTTCCTCAGGACTTATATGGATTGGTCAATGGGCTTTTTAATCCCTTGATAGAGACTGGGGGGTTGGTGATTGTGAACAGAGAAGAAGGGCTTATGCCCGAAACGTCGATTCTCCTGTTCCTTTGATGATTCCTGAAGAAAGGCTTATGCCCGAAACGTCGATTCTCCTGCTCCTTTGATGCTGCCTGACCTGCTGCGCTTTTCCAGCAACACATTTTTAAACAGAGAGTCAGGCAAAAGATAAACGGGATTTAGCAGTGGTGAACGAGAAAACAGAGTCAGGCAAAAGATAAACGGGATTTAGCAGTGGTGAACGAGAAGATGATGTCAAATGGCTTTAAATCAAGACTTGAATGGGGACAAGTGGTTCTCTCTATTGAGTGCAAGATAAAGAACACAAAACCACACAAGTCCCAAGGAAGATCTGGAGGGAGAATGTACACAAAATAGAGAATAGCCATAATGGGGTCAGGTTGTGAAGTTATGGAACTGAATAGTAACTCCTACATGCTGCAACGTACCAAAGCACAAAGTGAGGTGCTACTCAAGCTTGGGTTCTGTTTCATTGGAAAATCGCAGCAGCCCAGGACCGAAATGAAAGCATTAGAGCAAGGTAGGTAATCGTAATGGGAAGCAATGAGAAGTTCAGTGTTACTCCTACAGACAGAGTGGGAATGTTCCTCAAAGCTGTCTCTGTCTCGTCTCCCCAGTGTAAGGGAGACTGCATTGTGAGCAGCAATGACAGGAGAGTGGATTGAAAGAGAAAAAGTGAAATGTTGATTCACCTGGAAGGTGTGTTTGGAGCCTTGGACAGTGAGGAGAGAAGAGGTGAATGGGTGAGTGTTTCAGCTTCTGCAATTGCATGGGAAGGCGCCATGGGGGAGTGGGGAAATCTTCGGGGTTATGGAGGGAGTCACAGTAGGAATGTTTCCTGTGAAAGATAGATCGTGGACGAATTCGGAAAGATGTGTTTGAGAGTGCAGTCCTGCTGGAGGTGGTGGAAGTGGCGGAGGATAATCCTATGAATGTGGATTCAACTGCACTGGGAACTGAGGACAAGGGGAGATCTATCTTTGTTATGTGAAGGACGGGTCGGAGTGAGGGCAGAAGCTCGGGAGATGGGACAGTCACGTCTGAAGGCCCTGTCCGTCGGAATTATGGGATTTCTAGCTTGAAGGAAAGGAGGTCACGCCAGTGGCAGCTCACTGCAATGTGGCATCATCTAACAGAAACGACAGAGATGGAGAAACTGATCCCCTGAATGATTGAAAAGAACAGACATCTAAATTGAGGATGACAGTCTCACATCCGGTCTGAAGCAGGGTGTGGAAATAGACCCAGAGGAAGGTCAGTGGGTATACATGGGCATACATTGAAGCAGATATCCCATAATGCCCAGAAATTATTGTTTCTGTTCAAAAAGAAGGACTCGAAACAACGATGAAACATCCATGGTTGACAAAATCTGTCAAGGATATTATTCAATCACAAATTTGGCGGCACGGTGGCACAGTGGTTAGCACTGCTGCCTCACAGCGCCAGAGACCCGGGTTCAATTCCCGACTCAGGCGACTGACTGTGTGGAGTTTGCACGTTCTCCCCGTGTCTGCGTGGGTTTCCTCCGGGTGCTCCGGTTTCCTCCCACAGTCCAAAGATGTGCAGGTTAGGTGAATTGGCCATGCTAAATTGCCCTTAGTGTTAGGTAATAAGGGGTATTACGTAGGTAATAAGGGGTAAATGTAGGGGTATGGGTGGGTTGCGCTTCGGCGGGTCGGTGTGGACTTGTTGGGCCGACGGGCCTGTTTCCACACTGTAAGTAATCTAATCTAATCTAATCTAATCTAATCTAATCTAATCTAAAATTGATGATCATTAGCGTAGGCCAGATTTCAGAAGTTTATTTCAGGGACCATAAGCAGATGCTGGGCATGAATTTGGGCGGCACGGTGGCACAGTGGTTAGCACTGCTGCCTCACAGCGCCAGAGACCCGGGTTCAATTCCCGCCTCAGGCGACTGACTGTGTGGAGTTTGCAC
>NW_025215355.1:23420-26259 GCF_004010195.1 Chiloscyllium plagiosum
TCTTTATGAAACATAAAGTCAGCATGCTGATGCAGCAAGTAAATAGTTTTGTACATTCGGTGAGTTCCCAGGATGAAAGGGTTGAACATCTAAAATGGTGAGGCCTTTATTCATTGTGGTTGAAGTACGTGAGGGTGATTTTACAGAAACGTTCAAGATACAGAGGGGTATTCACAAGGTAAATGTTCAGAATGTGGGTCAACTCCCAGGCAGAGTATCTCACTTGTGGACAAAGATACAGAATAAAGAACATTGATTTCAAAATGAGATGCAAAGGAATGTCTTCTTTCAGAAGGTAGTGAATGCGTGGAATTCTCTAAACCATAGAGTTGTGGGGGTGGGACACTGAATTATTTACAGACGGGGTGAATTGGTTTGTGACATATCAGCGAGTTGAGGGCCACAAGAGATTAGGGAGAAAGTGGAGTTGAGCCCTGGAGTTGGTGAGTCATGTTCTTATTGAATGACAGCTTGAGGGGCCAAATAGCTTGCTCCTGTTCCTATTTCTAATGTTTTTATGTTATACTTTTGGAAAGTCATTCGTTATTTTCCTGGATCTCGTGTATTACAATGTGTCATTCAGGGAGAGCAGAGGATTTATTTGAGATAACCCTGGGTGCGGTATGGGGCTGTATTCACAGCGAATCTGAGTCTGTAATATGACTAACATCTGGAGCAGAAGTTACAGAGGTTAGCATGGAAAGAGGGATTGGTGGTGGGGGGTTACTTCCTGATCCAGCCTGGATTTTCCAAGTACATTTCGGAAACTACACCTTGATCTGCTCCTGAAGGGCTGAATGGATCATCAGAACATTAGGCTAATGACACGAGTGGTCTATTCGGCCCTTTTACCATACTCCACAAGTAAATTAGTTCGTAGCTCATCTCAGTGTCGCCCCATCTGCACCTTTCTCGCCATACATCATTATCACTGGTTTACTTATCCATGGAAAATCACATGAAACCTGCCTTGATATAATAGAAGGAGTTAACCATCCCAAACGTTTTGGGAAAGAGAATTCCCACTTGAATGAATTCCCACTTTGTGAATTTCTCTTCATTTCTGGTCTGACTGAGGATGGAGGGTGTTACTGTTTCCTTTTCTAGTTCCTCTCCTCCACAGCATACAACAACTTTTAAATTTAACCACGTTGGTGATATGGCCGATGATAAAGGTCTCAGACTGGCTCCGGTTCACCGAAAGGAACAAGTCAGGCAGATTTTTTTAGTCAGATATAAGTAACTAATATAACTAATGGAGGAGCATGGTAGATCTGTGGTCAGCACTGCTGCCTCACATCACCAAGAAGCTGGATTCAATTCCAAACTCGGGCGACCCTCTATGTTGTGTTTGAACTTTCTCCCCATTACTGTGTGGGTTTCCTCTGAATGCTCTAGTTTCCTCCCACAGTCCAAATATGTGCAGCTTGGAGTTCAGCGGCCATGCTAGATTTCCCATAGTGCACAGGGATGTGTAGGTTAGTCATGGTTACATGGATAGAGTAGGGAGGTCAGATCTGTGTAGGATGCTTTTCGGAGGGTCAATGTAGACGTGATGGGTAGAATGTCCTACTTCCACACTGTCGAGATTCTATGATAGTGACAACAAGTTTAGACTATGCAAACACCCTGTGAGGATCAATATTCTCAAGGTTTTGTATGTTTCAATAAGATCAGCTCTCATTTCAAGAGTGACCTGTAAAAGCCTCCATAATATAAGCCCTTCATCTCTGGAATCCATGAAGTGAAACGTGTCTGAACTGCTTCCAACGTAATTATATCCTTTCTCAGGTAATTATGCAAAACGAACACTCACACACCAGATGAGGTTTATTTTTTTGTTTTCTCAGTGTTGTGAGTCTTTGGGATTCTCTTCCCCACAGAATACTGGAGGCAGCGATATTCAATATTGTTTGCGGAACAGACAGAAGTTTCATAAATAACAACGAAGTAAAGGATTATCGGGGAATTGGCAGGAATGTGCAGTGTGGAAAAATGCTGGCAGTAGTACAAAATCACACTGCTCCAGAACATCCAGGAATGCAAGGCAAAATGAAATTATATTATACATAACATTTTAATATGTTAGCAGGGATATGATGCATTTCCGAATGACCATGGGGCTACTTTGTCATTAGAGAGAGAATACTCGTGGTGGTTTCCCCTGTGGGTCAACACATCTCGGGTGATAGGGTGAGCTTGAGAGAGCGTCGCCTTCTTAATAATCTCTGTTTGTGGGCGGAATTGAACCTGCGCTGTTGGTTTCCCTCTGCATTACAAACCAGCCGACCAGTCAACAGAGGAGGAGACTGTGTAAGTATTACAGACAGGAACAGTCACAGACAAAAATAACAAGAGAAACTTTCATAGCAAGGAAAAAGGTACAACCCAGGTAACGGTCAGTATAACAGCTGAGGATCAAAATGTTCACTGCTCAAAATTGTATTTTATAACAAGAAAAGTATTTAGAAGCTCTCTTTGGCTGAATAAAATAAGGTGAGACAAGTGACATAGCAAGAAGTACTAAATGTGATTGGGTATCGACAATCATAAAGTAAGTGTATATTATTTGATTGTTCTGTGCAAAATGTGCTTACCATTACATGAATATATAAAACTGAGGGAATGCGTTGTTACGACAGTCTGTCCACATGGGAAATGTCCTCGAACATTGAAGATAATCGGGATAGAAGTGCCTGAGGGTCATCTGGTTGGTGACAGGATCCCAGTGGGTTGATTAACTGAAAGCTCCCGTAACATGGAGCTGAGAGAACCGTCATATTTGTCGCGAACTTATTAAATGCTTGTGCACAGTTGAAGGTCTGAATGGCCTCATGAT
>NW_025215355.1:26559-32698 GCF_004010195.1 Chiloscyllium plagiosum
TGGTCGCCATACTATTGGAAGGATGTGGAGGCACTGGAACGGGTGCAGAGGAGGTTTACCAGGATGTTGCCTGGTATGGTAGGAAGTTCGTATGAGGAAAGGCTGAGGCACTTGGGGTTGTTTTCAAT
Organism: Chiloscyllium plagiosum; assembly: GCF_004010195.1. Classification (NCBI taxonomy): domain Eukaryota; kingdom Metazoa; phylum Chordata; class Chondrichthyes; order Orectolobiformes; family Hemiscylliidae; genus Chiloscyllium; species Chiloscyllium plagiosum. Next base: position 26,688 of record NW_025215355.1, read on the forward strand.
GGTGTAAAGAAGGTTTAGGGGTGACTTGATGATTAGGGGTTTAGATAGGGTTGACCATGAGAACCTTTTTCCACGTATGGAGTCAGCTATTACGAGGGGGCATAGCTTTAAATTAAGGGGGGTAGATATTGGACTGAAGTTAGGGGTAGGTTCTTCACTCAGCGAGTCGTAAGTTCATGGAATGCCCTGCCAGCAGCAGTGGTGGACTCTCCCTCTTTATGGGCATTTAAGCGGGCATTGGATAGTTATATGGAGGATAGTGGGTTAGTATAGGTTAGGTGGGCTTGGATCGGCGCAACATCGAGGGCCAAAGGGCCTGTACTGCGCTGTATTCTTCTATGTTCTATGTTCTACTCCTTCTACATATGTGTTACATACTGGGGAATTAACATTTTCTTGAAAATGGGAATTACTTGGAACATTATCTGAAACACTCCATAATTGGCATTCTCCAAATCATTCTATCGACATGTAGGACAATTGAAAAGGCGATGTGTATATATAAATAGAGAGGGGGGAGGGGGAGGGAGGGAGAGAGTAAGAGAGGATAGGTGCTGCATGCACCAGTGAGAGTGGTGAAGCATGACCCTTGTTCAGGGTTCGGTGGTGTAACAGATATACAGTGAATGTCAGGGAGCAGACATAATACTGTGATGCTTATCTTGACAGAACAGGGAAGATTATTGATGCGTGTCCTACATTTCTGGACATTTCTTCAGACTGGTGATACTGCACTGAGCTGGGTGGTGCGCTCAGGCCATGCTCGGTGGGTCTGGTGGTGTGGCCCCCTCTGGTGGTGTGCCCCTCCCCTGTACTAGCCCATCCACCAGGACCTCCGTGCTCCTGTCGATAAACCGTGTTGTAATTGCCCTTTATCCAAACTCAGAAAGCTCAACCATGTGTCCATTGGCCTTTTAAAATATCCCCAGAGCCAGTGAACACCGAATAGTCAGGGGCATCCGGGCAATGGTGATTGCCTCCAGCCAATCGGGCTGGCATTGAATGAGAGGGACACCATAGGGGTCGGTGGAGAGTTAATGAGGCGAATTCGATGATATAGCACCAGCAAACTAGCTCGGCCTCTGTCACACTCAATAAAAATGACACTGAGATAAGTTATTGTTACGTTCAGCCCAATGAGGCAAAGAACCTGTTGACTTCGCTCCTGGTTACAAAGCTGTAGGACAAATGCCCATCCAAATCTCCATCATTTGAATTCACAACAATACCCCGTTCACCCATCATTCCTGAACATACTGGCTCGCATTGCAGGATTCGTTCGAAATATCTTGATTTCAGCATTCTGAAACATGTAATTTTCCTTGAAATGTCTCAATCTCACTTTCTCTTTTTCCAAAGTCCTTTTAGTTTTGGTATTTAAACCGATTCGTCCGCCATCTCTCTCTGGCAGCGATGTTCACACCCACAGCACCCCTTTGTTATGGAACAATGGAGACATGGAGTTGGAAATGAATGGTAGTTGCACATTCTGTCATTTCCAGCATGAGCTGCAAATTTTGCCACGCTGAGCAGCGATATAACACAGTGTTACTGAACAATGCACTGGAGTGGTGCACGCAGGTCTACGTGCTTGGAGATTAACTGGTCCAGGTTTACAGATCAATTTATTGCTACTTACTTCTCAGCTCCCCATACGAAACTGATAGCTTGTCGCGTTTAAAGAACAAGAAACTGGTGTGGGCTGCATACTGCATGTCCATGCTGGACAGACCATTTCATTAAGGGTTCTGAATCAATTCACTGGTGTGGTCTATCCTGCTCCCCATGCTGGACCGATAGCTCGTGAACTGGTGGGACCTGCACAATATACCATCCTGGACAAATTGATGGGTAGTACTAAGTCTGGTCTGCACAGTATTCCATGCTCAACAGATTGCTGGGATTTACTGAGCCTGCTCTGACAGTGCTCCATACTGAGCGGAGATCTGATGTTATGCGTATCTGGTCTGGATCTGTGAGGTGGATTGAGTATGCAATAAAATTCCTGACAGAGATAACATTCCTCCAGCTCAAAGTTTGTGCGAAGATTTGTAGCTCGGGTGCTCGTTGTTGTGGTTCTGTTCGCCGAGCTGGAAGTTTTTGTTGCAAACGTTTCGTCCCCTGGGTAGACGACATCATCAGTGCTTGGGAGCCTCCTGCGAAGCGATTCTTTGATGTTTCCTCCGGTGTTTATAGTAGTCTGTCCCTGCCGCTTCCGGTTGTCAGTTTCAGCTGTCCACTGTAGTGGTTGGTATATTGGGTCCAGGTCGATGTGATTGTTGATGGAGTTTGTGGATGAATGCCATGCCTCTAGGAATTCCCTGACTGTTCTCTGTCTGGCTTGCCCTATGATAGTAGTGTTGTCCCAGTCGAATTCATGTTGCTTGTTGTCTGCGTGTGTGGCTACTAAGGATAGCTGGTCGTGTCGTTTCGTGGCTAGTTGATTTTCATGTATGCGGATTTTAGCTGTCTTCCTGTTTGTCCTATATAGTGTTTTGTGCAGTCCTTGCATGGTATTTTGTACACTACATTCGTCTTGCTCATGTTGGTATCGGGTCCTTCGTTCTGGTGAGTTGGATTATATTTGTAATAAATGCTATTGGTTGCGAATCCTATCAGATCGAATGGATCGGTTGGAGAGACAATTAGAGGCAATGAGGAATTTGGAACAACGACGGTATGTGATTAATGGCAGTTATAGGAAAGGGGAAAACTCGCAGATGTAGTCACATAGGTCGGTTAATTCCAGGAAAGGTAAGAGAGGTAGGCAGGTAGTGCAGACGTTTTCTTTCGCTATCCCCATTCAAACAAGTAAGCTTTTTTGGAAAATGTAGGGGAGTGATCGATTCACAGGGGAACATGACACGAACAGCCAAGTTGATGGTACTGCGACTGGCTCTAATGCAATGAGGGGTATGTCAGGTTCCAATAGATCAATTCTGTTAGGCGACTCTCTAGTCCGAGGGACAGACAGACGTTTCTGTGGCCAGCAAGGAATAATAAGAATGGTGTGCTGCTTCCCTGGTTCCAGGATCAAGGATGTCTCAGAGAGGGTGCAGAATGTTCTCAAGGTAGAGCGGGGCCAGCAAGAAATCATTTTCCACATTAGGACCAAAGACGCAGGAAGGGAAAAGGTTGAGATTCTGAAGGAAAAATACAGAGAGTTAGGCAGGAATTTAAAAAGGAGGTCGTTGAGAGTAGTAAAGTCTGGATGACGCCTGGTGCTATGATCTAATGAGAATAGGAATAGACTGATAGAGCAGATTAATGCATACCTGAGGAGCTGGTGTGTGGGAAAAGGATTCACATTTTTGGATCATTTGAATCTTTTTTCTGGTATAAGTGACATGCACAAGAAGGACGAGTAAGTTAGGGGATTGGGACCCAGGGAGATATTGAGGAATGAGATCAATCTGAGACTGGTACAGTTGAGAACAGAAGAGATTCAAACAGCCAGGGCAAGCAGGGACATAGCAGAGAACAAGGTAGGACTGATAAATTAAACTAAATTTATTTCAATGCAAGGGTCCTAATAGGCAAGGCAGAAGACCTTAGGGCATTATTAGGAATATGGACTGTAATATTATAGCAATAACAGAAACATGGCTCAGGGATGGACAGGACCGGCAGCTTTGTGTTCCAGGATACAAATGCTACATGAAAGATAGAAAGGAAGGCAAGAAAGGAGGGGGAGTGGTGTTTTTGATAAGTGGTAGCATTACAGCTGTACTGAGGGAGGATATTCCCATAATTATATCCAGGGATGTTATTTGCGTGGAACTGAGAAATAAGAAAGGGTGATCACCTTATTGGAATTGTATTATGGACACCCTAATAGTCAGAGGGAAATTGTGAAACAAACGTGTAAGGAGATTTCAGCTCACTGTAAGAACAATTGAGTAATTTTGGTACAGGATTTTAACTTCACAAACATAGATTGGGACTGCCAGAGTGTGAAGGGTTTAGATGGAGAGGAATCTGTTAAGTATGTATCTGAAAATTTTCAGATTCAGTATGTGGATGTACCGACTGGAGAAGGTGAAAAACCTGGCTTACTCTTTGGAAATCAGATAGGACAGGTGACTGAGGTGGGGGAGCATTTTGGGGCCAGCGATCATAATTCTATTAGATTTAAAATAATGATGAAAAATGTTAGAGCAGTGATTAAAGTTGAAGTTCTAAATTGAATAAAGGCGAATTTGATGGCATTAGGCAAGAACTTTCAAAAACTGATTGGTGGCAGATGTTCACAAGTAAAGGGACGGCTAAAAAGTGGGAGTCTCTCAGAAATGAGGTAACGAGATTCCCGAGAAAGTATATATTTCTGTTCGGGTGAAAGGAAAGGCTGATAGGTAAGGGAATGTTGGATGACTAAAGAAATTGAGGGTTTGGTAAAGGAAACGAAGAAAGGATATGTCAGTTATTGACAGCATCGATCGAGGGAATCCTTAGAAGAGTATAAAGATAGTAGGAGTATACTGAAGAGGGAAATCAGGAGGGCAAAAAAGTGGACTTGAGATAGTTTTGGCAAATACAATTAAGGAGAATCCAAAGGGTTTTTAGAAATACGTTAAGGACAAAGTGATATCTAGGGAAAGATAAAGGCTCCACAAAGATTGGCAAGGCGGCCTTTGTGTGGAGCCACAGAAAATTACATAGATAGTAAACGAGTATTTTGCAACAGTATTTACTGCAGAAAAGGATATGGAAGATATACAATGTTAGGAAGTCGATGTGACATCTTTAAAATTGCCCATTCTACAAAGTAGGAAGTGCTAGATGTCTTGAAACGCATAACGGTGGATATATGGCCAGGACCTGATCAGGTGTATGCTAGAACTCTTGTGGGAAGCGAGGGAAGTGATTGCTGGGCCTCTTGCTGAGATGTTTGTACAATCGATAGTTACAGATGAGGTGCCGGAAGACTGGAAGCTAGCTAACGTGGTGCCACTGTTTAAGAAAGGTGGTAATGACAAGCTAGGGAACTAGACTAGTAAGCCTGACGTCGGTGGTGGGCAACTTGTTGGAGGGAATCCTGAGGGACAGGATGTACATGTATTTGAAAACAACTAGGAGAAAGTGAAGACTTCAGATGTTGGGGATCAGAGCTTAAAAATGTGTTGCTGGAAAAGCGCAGCAGGTCAGGCAGTATCAAAGGAACAGGAGAATTGACGTTTCGGGCATAAGCCCTTCTTCAGGAATTCCTGAAGAAGGGCTTATGCCTGAAACATCGGTTTTCCTGTTCCTTTGATGCTGCCTGACCTGCTGCACTTGTCCAGCAATGTATTTGAAAAGGCAAGGACTGATGAGGGACAGTCAACATGGCTTTTTGCGGGGGAGACATCTCTGACAAACTGGATTGAATTTTTTGAAGAAGTAACAAAGCAATTGATGAGGGCAGAGCGGTAGATGAGATCTATATGGACTTCCTTAAGGCGTTCGACAACGTTTCACATGCGAGACTGGTAAGCAGGGCTAGATATCACGGGAATGCTGAGGGACAGGATGTACATGTATTTGGAAAGGCAAGGACAGATGAGGGATAGTCAACGTGGCTTTATGCGTGGGAAAACATGTCTCACAAAGTTGATTGAATTTTTTTAACAAGTAACAAAGAAGGTTGATGAGGGCAGATAGATAGATGTGATCTATATGGACATACTTAAGGCATTCGACAACGATCCCCATGCGAGACTGGTTAGCAAGGTTTGATCTCACGGAAAGCAGGGAGAGTTAGCCATTTGGATACAGAATTGGCTCAAAGGTAGAATACAGGGGGTCTTAGTGGAGGGTTGTTTTTCAGACTGGAGGCCTGTAACCATTGGAGTGCCACAAGGATCGGTACTGGGTCCGCTACTTTTCGTCATTTATATAAACGATTTGGATGTGAGCATAAGAGTTATAGTTAGTCAGTTGCAGATGGCACCAAGATTGGAGGTGTAATTAGATTAGATTAGATTACTTACAGTGTGGAAACAGGCCCTTCGGCCCAACAAGTCCACACCGACCCG
>NW_025215355.1:32946-36514 GCF_004010195.1 Chiloscyllium plagiosum
TTGTTGGTCAGAGTATTGAGTACCGGAGTTGGGAGGTCATGTTGCAGCTGTACAGGACATTGGTTCGGCCACTTTTGGAATATTGCGTGTAATTCCGTGCTCCTTCCTATCCGAAAGATGTTGTGAAAATTGAAAGGGTTCAGAAAAGATTTGAAAGGATGTTTCCAGGTTTGGAGGATTTGTGCTATAGGAAGAGGCTGGACAGGCTGGAGCTGCATTCGTTACAGCGTCGAAGGCTGAGGGGTGACCATATACAAGTTTACAAAATAATGAGGGGAATGAGGGGTGTATAGATAGACAAAGTACTTTCCCTGGGGTGCGTGAATCCAGAACGAGAGGACATAGATTTAGGGTGAGAGGGGAAGAATATAAAAGAGAACTAAGGGGCAACTTTACCATGCAGTGGTTGGTACGTGCATGGATTGAGCAGCCAGAGGAAGTGGTGAAGGCTGGCGTAATGGAAATATTTAAAAGACATTTGGATGGGTATATTAATAGGAAGGGTTTGGAGGGATATTGGCCGGGTGCTGCCAGGTGGGACTGGATTGGGTTGATTTAACTGGTCGGCATGGACGGGTTGGACCAAAGGGTCCGTTTCCGTGCTGTACATCTGTATGAATGTTACAACAATGGACCCGAATCTGAGAACATTCATCTGGAATGTTACAACAATGGACAGGGGTTTATCCTCGGGTCTTTACTGGCTTTCTCAGGACTGGCCACGGTTAGAGTCGTGGATACAAGCCATTCTGATGAGTATTCAAGTCGGGTACTATTCCATGCTCGCTATTATCGTTGTTCCTGGTAAGTCTATCCCTGTCAATTTTACCAACAATGGTGAAGTTCAAAGCTATTTCTTTTATTTATATTGGCAAAGATGTAAACTATTATCTTCAGTTTCAGTCGTAATCTCCACTTCATTTCTATGAATTACAGACTTCACAATCCTTCACTTCTAAGAAGTAACAATACTGTTCAGAACTTCAAGACAGCCTTTTATCCTGAACTGTTTTATGTCTCTGTATTCTCTGTGTTGAAACTTGCCGTCTCCCATCTCCATCATATCCCCAAACTCCATCTCTTCCTCAGTATGTTGCTGAATTAGCCATGATCTACCACTTTGTTAACGATAGATGATATGTCTCCAATTTTCTTTTGACTACTGTTCCAGTGACAAATATTTGGACCACAAACTGTTCTCTTCAGTGCAGTTCTTTCACAATATTGACTCTTTATCAGAGTAATAATATTACTGGACGTGAAATTCAGAGGCACAGATTGTGACTCTAAAGGCATTATTTCAAATACTACAACAACTGATGTCAGAAGTTAAACTCGAATGACAAGAATTAGAATGAAACCACTTTCACTTAATGCAAACAAATAAACATCAGAATTCCTTTTATTAGTTCACTGATAGCTCTTGTTAAAGAAACTTAACATTATTGCCAAGTTTGAAGTCAGTGTGACTTCATCCAACACAATGGATGGATTCATATTGTCTTGACGAATCGCCTCGTGATCAAGGGCAATTAGTGATGCATAACAACTGCTGCCCTTGTCAGTGATACTGACTTCCCGTGAAACAACAACATTTAAAGTGAAATAGCCAAGGAACTGCGAATGCTGGAGATCTGAAATAAAATTCTCCAGCGTCTGAAAGTGTTGGCCAGCTCTGTCAGAAGAAAAGCAAATGAAGTTTCGAGTCCAGTCACCCTGCACAGAACTGAACGCAATCAGGAAGTCACAATGTTCCATTGTCAACTGCTTCGTTGGAGAGCGGAAATGTTACTGTGGGATGGTGCAGAGGTGTAACGGCTTTCTCAGCCAGGAAGAGAAACTGAGGAGAGGGAGGCATTTTCAACACTGAATGCGTGCACCATCGGTGTGGGGATTTCACTTGGTCCTGTCATTCTGATTTCAGTGTCGGTTCTGTGGATGCTTATCTTGGGTCTGTATTGTCAGATGCTGGGTTGATTCCGGGAGACCCGAGGGTATGGGGACCCCACTCTGGACACTGCATGTACAGAATGGCTGGGTCCATGGGAAACAAATGGAGCCGAGACTACACAGAAGGGAAGCTCTGTAAATAGAGAGCAGGAGGCACTGCAATTGTCTCCCTGGGATTTCCAGAAAAATGTTTTCTAAGCTGGACCCATTCCAAGTTTAAAGTGTGAAACCAGTTTGTTTCAAACTTTTGGTGGTCACTGAGCTGTATCCCCTCCGTAAGTATAACCTGCAGCGTCACACCAGTGAGAGGACGGTGCTGACTCTCACCATGGAGCGAACTGGACTGATTCTGGAACTTTCCAGGCAGGGGTGTGTGACATATCCACTATCTCCGGAGTGCAGCCCGCCGCTGTATTCACTGGCTGATAGAAGCCATCTGCCCACTAACAGGAATGTAGTGGTTCTGTCTCCACAGAGGAAGGTACAGAAACAAACAGAGGAAACAGAGTGAGAGGTGTAAAAGACAAACTTGAGGAAGTTAGAATTAATAAAATTTATGTCTATGCAAATCACGTTAAACTGATTTTGGTAAGGTGTTGATGAGCTACATCACAGAGTACTGAAGAGGCGGAGAACAGAGTCAGTGGAAGAATTATTGATTATTCTTCAAAGTTTGTTAGATTCTGGAAATGATCCTGAAGACTGGAAAACAGCTACTGTAACTATAAATATTTAAAACAGGATGGAAAGTGAAAACGGAAATCTAGACATTGGATAGCTTAATGTCAGCTGTGTCGAAAGAAAACATTGGAACCTGTTATAAGCAATGTGTCAACTAGACACTTGAAAAATAATGATATGGTATGGTAGATTCGGTCTAGATTCAGCAACGGGAAATGATCTTTGATAAACCTGCTGGAGTTTGTGGAAATTGTTCGCTGTGACATCGACAATTGAGAACCAGTGGGAGTGGAGTATTTGAATTTTCATGAGACGCTTGACATAGTTGAATACAGGTGAGTGGGGAATGTTAAATTCCATGGGTATGTAGGTGTGGAATATATACCACATGGATTTTAAAAATGTATAATGGAGTCAACGAAGGGAGTAGTGCATTCTCTGGACTGAAGGTTTGTGGGGAATCAGAAGGATCAGTGTTTTTGCAGTAACTCTTCGCAAGGTCTAAAGATTATTCTGATGTGAACAACAAATATCATCATTTTCTTTATGTTTCTTAATTGGTGAGAGGTTGGGAAGTGCTGCCATTGAAATGGACCTGGATGCCCCTGGTAATATAAATAATGATCGCCATGCTACCAAGACAGTGCAGAGGAGTTTCACCAGAGCATGATGAAACCATGACGAGACAGTGTAGGAAGTATGTAGAACATAGAACATAGAACATAGAAGAATACAGCGCAGTACAGGCCCTTTGGCCCTCGATGTTGCGCCGATCCAAGCCCACCTAACCTATACTAACCCACTATCCTCCATATACCTATCCAATGCCCGCTTAAATGCCCATAAAGAGGGAGAGTCCACCACTGCTACTGGCAGGGCATTCCATGAACTTACGACTCGCTGAGTGAAGAACCTACCCCTAACTTCAGTCCTATAT